>NC_092211.1:35336287-35360250 GCF_043381705.1 Parasteatoda tepidariorum
GGCTTTAAACTTTTTTTTTTCAAAATTTCATTCGCTTAAACTAATTGATTTTCAAATAATTCATAAACCTATCGTTTTAAACTTTCTTTTATTTGCAGTTAAAAGCTTAGTAAAGTTACCTAATAATTACCTAAAATAATTAATAATTAATTAATAATTTAGGTAATTAGGTACTTAATTAGACTCCTAATACCTTATAAGCTATGAAGAGGTGCAAATATTTCATTCTGCATCTACACATTTTTTCAATAAATATTTTAAGTAAGTTGTGTGCATAGTAGTCAATTTATTTAATATCTTTCTTAAGCAAAACATATATATATCTTCAAACTTATAAATTGATTTAAATCAATTTGAGTATGGAGTTTCGATAGAAATCTGACTTTCTGTGCCTTATAAGTAAATGAAATTCAAAAATACTATATCATGATACATTGCTATATCGCGATGCAAAACTGACGATGTATCACGATATATAATTTCTAATATTGCCCAGTCCTAGTTGTAAGGTATCATGATTAAATCATCAGATTTTAAATCAGTGACATAATTTTGTCAAACATTATAAAACCCTATTTTATTGTTAATTTTATCGAAATCATTATCAAAGCGCTTCCTTAAAAAATTCTGACCTCAGAAACACGGTAAAATTTACTACATTCTGGTAATTTTGACCAGAATTTTTATCTCTTCTCTCTCTCTGTATATATATATATATATATATATTAAAACATGCAAACAGAAATAAATTAACATTTACTGATTGTAACGAGATCTGATTTTGAATGAGAACAAAATATTTATCTCTTTGGAACCTCTCTAGTGTCTGTTACGATTCAATGTAATTTTAAACTTCCACTCTTTAAAGGTTTGATTAGTATTGAAGGAGGAAAAAGAAATATCTCCAAGGAATAAAGAAAAGCAATAAAACTGAAAAGGAATGAAATTTGGAAAAGACAAGACACAGATGGAAACCATAAATCAACTAGTTTAAGAAATAGCTCGTTTAGTTTAAGAGGGAGAAATTTTGCTGTAAATGATAATGGTATCTTTTGAACAACTTATGTCTGTACTCAGATTTTATTTCCTTTTAAATGAAGTTGATCCATACAGACATTTGTAATATATATATATATATATTAAGCAATTGTNGTATGTGTGTGTGTGTGTGTGTGTGTGTGTGTGTATCTTTTAACGATTTTAACTAAAAACAAACAAAAGAAAGCAAGGACATTGATTACAAGTATTTTGACATAGACAATATCTAATATATGATATAATATGATAGATAAATATGTTTTATAAAGTATGTTAAGGCAGTTTAATTCTTAAACTTGTTGCAAATCAAAATACAAACTGTAATTTATGAACTAACATGTTCATCGCTTCAAAAACCTATCATAAATTCGCCTAGGAGCTCTCGAAACTATTTCTAGTGATTAATTTTGATGAAGTTTCGCTTTTCCAGCATATTTAGCATTTTTAGATTGTATTTGCTTTAGAATACTTCATTCTAATTCAATTTAATTTTTTTTCAAATTCTTAACATCAAATATTTAGAAATGCAACATAACTTTCTTTCGCAAAATCAGTGAAATTTATATACCGATGGGGGGAAATAATATAGTATCACAATTATTGTGATAACATATTACATTTATTGTTAAAGTATATGCTGTTCTTTCTAAATTGGAACAAGAGTTAATTTTAATAAAATCTTTTTAATAAAATACTTTTCGCATTTTTTTCCTACAATAATCTCTCTTATACGCATTGTAATCTTTCTCTACTCGTGATTTCTTATAAATGAAGATAAACATATTTCTTCCCTTACTTTTTTAGAAACGTTTTTGGATAAAAGTTTTTTGGATAAAAGTTATTTTTACGTTACAGGTACAAAAAGCTAGATGCTGCATGCGTCAAACGGTGTGAAGAGCCCAAATAAGTATTTATTTAATCAGATGTTACGCTTTTACAAGAAACTTTAAAAATGGATCTTAATGCAAGCTTAAAATATAATAAATAAGCTAACAAATTTAGATTACGTTATAGAACTCATAACAGATTCAGTATTATCAGTTATATTGGGTGTACAAGTTAGTTCGGTTCGTTTTCAAAAGATGACTGTGGCAGTTATGATTGTTTCATAGAGACAGCTGGTTTTGGTGGTTTCAGAGAGGTTAGACATCTGTCAATAATATTCAGTTTATATCACTTTGAGTTTCATACAAAAACCATATTTTTTACTTTTTTGAATATGTCAAATTTTGTGGTAACTAAGCAGCAATTGCGGGAGGTTTTATCCTTCTGCTTTAATTGCAAGAAAAGTGCAGCTAAAGAGCATTGAAATCTTGTAGAAAAGTTTATGGTGACAATGCTTCAACTAATAAGTCATGTAGGGACGTTTCGACGTTTCAAGAATGGTGAATGGTGAAAGAAGAATGGTGAACGGTGTTTTATACTATAAGCTGCTTCAACTGGTGATTTCATTACGGGCGATCAGTATAAGCTACAATTGATTCGTTTGAGCCATGCATTACGAGAAAAATGGTAGGAATACGAGCAAATACACGAAAAAGTTATTCCTCTGCATGATAACGGTCGGCCTCATGTCGCAAAAAACGAAAAACATTATTTGGAAACACTCAAGTGGAATATTTTACAGCACCCACCGTATTCGTTGGAAATTGCTCCTACTGATTAATGGTTGTTTTGGCGGATGCAGCGTCACTGGTTCACTTCTTTTGCAGAAAACGAAAATTAACCCCTAACTTGGATCGCCTCAAAAGGCGAGAAATTTTTTCGAGGTGGAATTTGAAAATTGCCTGAGAGGTAGAAAAAAGTAGTAGCCAGCAATGCACAATGCTTTGATTAATCTGTTTATTAATTTTGTCCAAAAATAAATGCATTTTTGACCACAAAAAAAACGGACCGAGTCATTTTGTACTCCCAAAATTATAATTAGTTATATTATATATTGTTACATTATAAGCTGATATCTTATATTTATTAATAAAGCTTCTCAAAATTGACAAACTGTTCAAAAAATGTAAAAATTAGAAAGTACTTTAAAAAATTTCTGTGTTCTCCAGTCGAAACCAGTCAATTTTTCTTTAATAGGTTTTAATGCTAGACAAAATCCGTTAACAGATGGTATTCCTAAAACAATATTTTAAAAATCTCCATTTGCAACAATTACGTGATGATTTTTAGAACAAAATGTATAAGCTCCTTTTTGAATATTTAACTTAAAATAGTCTGAGATGCAACCGAAAACACTGTCTACAACGAACCGAAAGCAACGAAACAACCAAAAGAAATGAAGTCATTTTGCTCAACTCATTTTGCAATTTGGTGAGAATTAATTTATGCTTTCTTAAATAGAATGCCGTAAATTGCCCTACTATTGTCTGTTATCATCATTCTGTCTTCTTCCATTTTATTTTCATTGATTTTCTGAATTATGGGTCATTTTGAGAGCTAAAATCAGAATGTAACAATTGGCTTAAATTAAGAGAAAAAATTTATACCTTTTTTGCAGTTTACAATTACACATTGTTACAAATATAAATATCTATGCAAAATATAATGTCAATAAAACGTAATGCCAATGCCAATAAAAATAAATACAGGTTATACGAAAGTACTTTAATTACCTTTGCAGACTTTTTAACTTGGTAATGTCCATCATTATCTACGTAACTTACGTCATCACGTCCTGGAGAACAACACGAAATAGCTATCATTGCCTGATAATAAAATTGGTTTTACTTTTTCTGCTACGCTTATAATGAAGGAAAGAGAGTTAAGGGGTTATAAAACCTCGTTGCAATGAAATGATATGAAGTACTTTGAGTAATACTGCACGTTTCTGTTGTAAATTCCGATGAAGTACACCGAAACTGCAATTTTTCTATCTATTAGTAATAAAATTGACTGTAACACATTGAAGAATGAGTGTATTCCTTAACAAAAGAAGCAAAGGAATTAGGAAAAAAACTTTTTTTTTAATGTGTTTAGATTTTTTTTCGTTTAACAAAAAGTATCCAGCTATAAAATTAATTCAGAGATATATTTTATGTAATAATCACTGATTCTATCATTCTCTCTAAATTGCCGTGAAATCTATCGAAGTAATATCTTCGTCAATTTTTGAGTTTACTGTGAGTATTAAGAATTTAAAAAACTAAATCACTTTACAATTAGCTAGTAATAACGAAATATTTCGAATTTTACTTTGCAAAAAATAAAAATTTTAATAAAGAAGATAATTAATAATATGCAAATTCTTAATTTATTTTTCAGTTACATTTTTTCAAGATATAAATGAAATAAATATTCCTTATAATAACTAGGAGAAAAAGGTACGATATAATTAAACTTAAAAGGAAATTTCTTCTCAGAAAATAATGTCCATGCAACATATACATTTTTGAAGGCAAAAGATCTTTGCTAGATTAGATAAATCCACTTATCTTAAAGCTGTTTAATTTAAAATTATTAGCGCATCTACAATTAAAAAACAATTTTGATAAATTTAGAATGTGTTGAAAATCAAATTGATGATCTTAAATGCGTCATTTGTATAAGCTATAAGATTTCTTAGAAAGAACGTTTGGGAATGTTTCGAAAAGCCAATATTAATTTACTGTTAAGTATATTTTATTTTTGAATACAGTGTTTTTAGAATTAAACCTGATTTTATTTAAAAGAAGATAGTAATTATTTTTGAAGAAAAAGCAATTACCATGCATCAACGTAAACCTGATTAAAAATGCCAGTTGAGATCATACAGCTACACTGAGGCAATTAAAAAAAGTAACAGTGAATGATTTTTAAAACTACTATAATATATTCTTATTAAGGTTCTTTCCATCCATTTTTCACCGTTTGCAATGTAAATTCTTTGCAACTGATTTTAAATTGACCCAAATTTTAACAAACCATGGAAATTTTAAGAGATATTTTTTTCGTTTTCATCTGCAGACCAGTGGAATTTGTGCTTGCGGTGATGCTGATGAAGATGCTGAACATATTCTTCTTCACTGTAGTCTGTATGCAAGTGCCCGAATGAATTTAAAGACTGATTTGAGACGTCTTTCTATTTGTTGGCCACCTGTCTTATCAGAACTGGTCAAAAGTATTGAAAGTCTTGCGGCCTTGCGGAATTTTGTTTTTAGTGTAAATTTGTAAATTTTTCTTCTTTTTGTTTTCTACTTACAACTGTAAGCCTCATGCTATACTTTGTGGTGCATGAAGAGTTTTAAGTCATTTAAATAAAAATAAAAATATATATATTCTTATTGCTTTTAAATCCAGGCCCTGGCAATTTAAATAGCACGATAACTGCGTATCCTTAAATATTTTTAAATGTGCTACTTGTATTTTTGTAACAGAACTTGAAAACTTTAAATGTTAAGCTTTCGTATTAAATATTATAAACAGTATAAAATTAAACAAATTTCTTTTTAAATTTAACTAATATAGCTATACTACATTATTATCAGTTTTAATTCTAGTTTGTGACAATGATACTTATAAAAACTACAAAGAATACTTTAAAATATGCCTTTTGTATTTTAAAGAAAAATTAAATTTAGAAGAAAAATTTTAATATGAATCTTTTTAATTAAATTTATAATACATAGAAAAGTAAACAAACGTTATTTTTAAAATAAGTAATATTTCGGATAATTGCTTCTTAGTCTAATAACTTTCTATTTCTGATGCACTTGTGCATTTAGATTTGCATTTCACTAATGGTCAAAAGAAATTTTTTTAGTAGGATTCACACGGGTGAAAGGATTCATTGAAGAAAAATATAATTAAAGATTTTATTTCGAGTAAAGCGTAGTAGAGAATAATTTTTTCGGTCAAATAAAAATCAGTATTAGAAATCCTCAGGTTCCCATTAGCCTTATAAATGGCCAATTAAAACTGTAAGTATAATATGAAAAAGAAAATTAAGAAACTAATTAATGCATATTACAACAATTGCTTGAAGAAAAAAAATAGTATTTGCAGAGATTCGATGTGAAAATGTAGAGTTTTACTCATAAATAGAAAGCTTGTTTACTACAAACAACTTCTTATCATTATATGGAAAGTAACTCCAGTTGAGAAATGGATGTGTTTATTTTTAAAATGAAGTGTACTATAATATTATTGTTATTACTATAATTATAACAAGTGATTTTTAATGAATATTTATTTTAAGGAAAGAGTACAACTATTTCGATTTTGAACAAAAATTACTCCAGAGTTACGAAGAAATCATTTATAAAATATTACCTTAGAGAAAAGCACTATAACTTTTTTTAAAAATAAAATATGAAATATTTAAGGAAATTTATTTCTTAATTTGGATAGGAATCCTGTTTATTAGATGCTCTCCAAATGATAAACTATTTAGGACAGTAAGTAGCATTTGAAAAATTATTCAGATGCATAAAATAACTTAGCAACATCCCACCCCCTCAATTATCGTATTACAGTGAAATGTGGACTCATTGCACTGAAAATTGCTTACAAAACAACATCAACGTATCATAAAATCTTGAGTAATTGTCAGTTACTTGATCTCATTGTTTAGTTATGAGCATCAAAAAGTTTGAAAACTGTATTTCAAGACAAATTTATTTTCTTATACAGAAATAATAAGTATAGTTTATTGTCTTCAGTTCTTTTAAACTCGATATAAGACTAAATTTTTTTCAATGTTCAGAACTTACGCAAACAAAAGTCCACAATTCAGATATAATATTTAAAGCAAAAACTATATTATTCCAATTAAAGTATTAGCAAATTTTCTCCTCTTAAGGAAAATGTAAAAGAAAAAAATTCAGCTTTTAATTTCTGTTTTTATTAGATTAATAAATGAATTTTTCTTTTTTTTCAAAGAAGAAGTCTTCAAAAAAATGTGAGTTTTTTTCATATATTTTGTTTCTTTTAATTGAATTGTTTAAAATAATTTAATATATCCCAAAGAATCGTAAGGGATTTTTTAAATACATTTAAGATTCATATTTATGTTAATGTGCTTTTTTAAAGTAAAAAAAAATATTTGAAAAAAATGATAAAAGTTTTTTTTTCTGTTGTTGTTCAACATTGAATTAAAAATTAATAAATAATTTAAATAAAAATACTTCGGGAGACATCTAATTAGATAGTACACTGCTCGTGGTAAATGATGTAACTCTTTGTAACCGAGCACATCAGTGGCGAACTGTAATCCCCAGCTCTTAATACTAGATCAAAAAACAGGGTTTGAAGTTCGATTCTAACAGAAGAGTAAACATGACATTACACAAAATGAAATAACAATGCACAATTATGATCGTGCAAAAAAAAATAACGGATCACCATAAATAATCTTTGATCTAATGATCGGATCATCTCGTCCCTTTTTGTTACGTTGTGTCACGTTACGTTGACTCGATCTTAATGGTTCAAAAGGGTAGCCTCAAATATGCTAATTAACTAGAGCAGTCGATAATTTAAGTTACAAAATCAGACACAAATATGTTCTTTTTTCAGAAAAATCATACTTTTTTTCGATGGATTCTCCTCTGCAAATATAGGAAATCGCAGTACTCTGCAAAACATGGTCCAAATAGTTTTGGTTAGGTAAGTGGTCCGAAGTTCGAGCCCCTTTATATTGATTTCAATTTTAGCTTACTTAACCATATCTCGAGAACTTTTTAATCAAATTAAAAAATTTCTGCACACGTATCGTTAACCCAAGATTAATTTCATGCAAAAATAACTTAGTATATATTTATTACTTCATTTAATAAAAGCCTTTTTTTTCATAAACGGAGATATTCATCACTTTCATTCAAATAACCGTATTTTCGTGTATTTCTAACAATTTTCTTAATTTTTGTCAAAATTATCAATCACCAAGTATTTTTATCGCAAGTAAATTTTGAACTACACTCAGTTTTAGAAGAAATAGATTTCTTTTAAAATAATATTCGAGGTTTTCTTAACAATATTGGATAAATGAAAGAAAATATCCTTGGCAGGATGTCATTGTTTAATTTGACATCACATTCTAATAATGATTTTTCTGAAACGCAGAATGAATTGACATAAAGAACAAATATTGCTAATTATTTTCCATCCTTCAAAATTCTTTTAGTCTGCTTCCCTTTCAATATTAAGTACTTATGTAAACAAAGTCAACTATCAAGTATATTTTATTTTTCATTAAAATCAGAAGCTTATTTTCACCGAAAACATTCCAAACAAAGCCATTTTACTTTTCTCCATTAAATGCGTAAGGTAAAGAAAATTGAACTAACTCTTTACTTCTGTTTTTAATGAGACTGATAAGCAAATATTTCTTCTCGCGAAGCATTGTTTGAACATAATTAGAATTTTCTCTCATTTCTTTTTCTTATTCTTATTGATTTTGCTGCAGATCATAAAAGACCTCATAAAAAATATCATTTTTATTTGGAAGTTGTTAGTGAAATTAAATAAATTCTATTAGTAGCATTTTCGCTGAAAATAGGGAATTTTTTTAATTAGATTCTGAAAAAATATTTATCTTCTTAAGTTTTTATGGTTGTGGTTTTAAGTTTGTTATTTGATAAAAAATTAAGCATTTAGTGAAATAATGGACTTAGAAACAATAAATAAAGAAATTATTTATTTTTACAGTTACAAAGCTTATTTATATTTATTACAAGCAACATTCATATTCATAAAGTACCTTTTGTTATTCTAGCAATTCATAATGCACGAATTATAAGTCGGGATAAAACATAACCCATAAATAGAATATATATTTTATATGAATTAGAATTAATATTTTGTTCATTATAAGATACTAACAAATTTTAAGATAGACTATAAAAATTTTAAAAATTTTTAGACAAATTTTACAAATTTTTAAGCAAATTTTAAGAAAGACTATAAAATTAACTAAGAAAGACTATAAAAATTTTAAGGAAGAACCAATAACTTTTCTGCGATATTTTGAAATATTATTGAAGAGGGAAAATTTTTCTATATAATANTGGACCTTCTATGGGCCGAAACGAATGTTGCCCCTTAAAATTATTTCTCATAAGGCATACATCCCACTAGTTTATTTTAAAATTGGCGAGTCACACTTCCCTAGTTTCCCTTGTAAGAAAGACTATAAAAATTTTAAAGAAGAACCAATAACTTTTCTGCGATATTTTGAAATATTATTGAAGAGGGAAAATTTTTCTATGTAATAATTAATATGATTCTAGTAAACTTGATTACATGATTTTATGAACAATGCTATTGTTATTTAAAATGGAGAAAAACGGAAAAATACTACATAACCTTGCTCCAAAATTCACTATAATGGCACCAATTATTTTGTAAAAACAATGCAATTAAAAAAAGGAGTATTAAGGTTCAATAGAACGTAAATATTTCTTAAAAGTAAAATTTTCCTACCTGCGAAAGAACTTTGCTATTATTATTACATAAACTACAAAGCTACGGAACTGAACATTGAGGGTTGTAAACTCAGAATTGGGTTGACTTTTCAACACCGTTTATAAAATGAAACAAATCTATTACAAGCGAAACTAAGAAAGCTTATGAGCTTTCATATACTTATGAGCTTTTCATATGCTTATGGGTTTTCATATACTCAATGAAATAAAATTGTAGTATATGAAAGAAATATAATGCAATAAAATCCTATGGAACTGCTGCAAAGTTTCATATTTCCATGCTTTCTCCCGAAAGTTAAAAAGGAATTATTTGCTCTCCTTTTACGCATATCGAAATTCATACGCATTTTTAAATAAAATTCAAAGTCAGTTGCAATATCTTTTACCAGCATAAAACACGAAACAAAAAATGGACCTGTTCACACTTAATGTTGTAAAAATATTAATCTAGTAAATGGGTTCTATTTCTCAAGTGTATTATTATTATTATTATAATTAAAATATATATATACAGTCGAACTTCGATTTCACGAATTTTTCGATATCTCGAAGAAAAAAAAATTCCCTTCAAATTTCCTACACACTCAATGTTAAAAAAACACTTGATATCACGAATTTTTTTTTCTAATTCCTCAATAACTACTCGAGTTTTTTTCCATAAATAGTGTAGATTTTTTTTCTAAAATTAAAAAAATGTTCCCAAAAAAAATTAAAAATTTTAAGAATGGCTGACAAGGCATGGAATGATGTGTCTTCCTCTACGATAATGAATGACTTTAAGAAGTCTGGAGTCATTAAAGATCACGAAAGTAGTCAAACAATCAATATCGTTAATTCTGCTGAAAACTGCACTGAAAATGATTGGAACAGATTGGCCGGACTCATGAAGGTTGATGACATGGAATTTCATGACTTTGCAGATGAGGCAGTAACAGTGTGTGGTCAATGGGATGATAATGATATCATCGCTCAAACGAAAGCTTCTTGTGAACTATCAGAAGAAGAGGATGAGGAAATCGAACCGCCCAATATTACCAACAAACAAGCACTTTCTGCAGTGGACACTGTAAGGAGATTTATGGAGAGGCAGCCGAATATGTCAGAGTAGACATTCAAAGTAGTCCACTTAGAAAGTGTTATAGACAAACTTTCTGACACATCTCCAAAGCAAACAACAATTGAATCTTTTTCTAAATGAAAGTATAAAAAGTGTTTTTAGAATAAATATGGAATAGTAAATAAGGTATGTAAAGAGCATTTTTNTTATAGGATGTATACTTTCTTTATAATGCCATTACATATTTCTATTAATATAAATGATTTCAGAGCTTTTTATTCACTTTACTTTTTTTGGATTTTATGAACTGATAAATGACAGTTTTCGTGAGAATGACCCATATATGAATCCTATTTATCTTCACAAAAACTTAAACATATTTTTATTGAACAATTTATTTTCATTACAAATATTCAAATAAAAGATTGAAATATAGGATTTGTTATAAAAATAAATTAAAATTTCTTCGTAATACTAACACAATCCGTAATTCACTGCGATGAAGACATTTATTTGTCAAAAAAATATATTATTCGAAAAAAAGGATTATGTTTAAAAGAATGAAAACATTGTAAATGCACTTTTTGTAAATTGTTTATTCTACATATGTTTAATCGATTACAATAATTGCAAAGCTTAAAAAATACGCTTTTTTAATGTATTTTCTACATGATTTACTGAAATGGAGAAATGAAAGCAATACACGAAAAGAAAATTGGAGCAAGCAAAAAACACTAACGCTGATTCTAAATTTGCTGTTGCAAAAGGAAAAAAAAATATTTTGCGATATTGCAACAAAGAAATAATTAAATAAAAGATCACATCCTTATAAAGAAATCTTTTGAGTTTATGGGTTTCAAAATTCTTTTGAAATTCTCACAAGCGAAACAAAACCCATTCAAGTGCATTCAATGAAATAAAATTGAAGCATAAGAAATGAAATATAATGCAGACCATGTGACCATATGAAACTGACGTCAAGAAAAAAAAATCATTTTTTTTCCTCAAGTTAAATAGGAATTATTGGTTCTCTTTTACGCATATTGAAATGTAAATAAAAAATAAGTGCACTTTTCTAAATGAAACTCAGCGTCAGTTGCGATATATTTTACCGGCATAAAACACAAAATAAAGAAAAAAATTCTTTTCAGTGAAGATATTGATCTGGTAAGTGGGTGCTATTTCTCAAGTGCAACTTCTGCTTGGTCATGGGAACTTCTTTTTAATTTTTTTTATTTCTCGAATGTCTTTTGTTATATCGACGTTCATGTTCAATATAAGAAAAGAAACTTTTTTTTTATTTTGGTTCCTTATAGAACCCATTCCTACTATTTTAAAGAGATTTCTCTAACACATGAGATAAAATATTTTAAGATGTTTGATAGCAGGACTAAGGAGTGTTGTTTGAAAACAGTTATAAACTAACATAATATAGATATTTTGTTATAAAATTTCTCACACTATTGTATTGATATATTTTGCTTAGGCTATAATGATACAATATTAGAATGCACTCCTTTTTGAGGATAAAATCGTGTGAGCTGATGAAAAGATTACATCTTTTATTTTTCGGATTTTTATAAGCTTTTTTTTCCTTTTTTCTGAATGTTTTTCCGGAATTTGTTTTTCTGTATTTTTTATTATTTTTATTATTATTTCTGCTTTTCCCTTTTTTCATTGTTCTGTAATTTTTCCATGTTTTCTGTACCTTTTGAACTTATTTTATGAGTTCTTTTTACTTGCAGCTTATGCACGATAAATAAAACTTATTGTTTTCCTTCGTTTTTTCTTTTTTTGGAAATTTTATAAGCTATATATATNTATATATATATATAAGTTGAAAATGAAGAAAAAGCAAAGGAAAATTACTGACATATGAAAAAGAGAGGGGGAAAGAAAAATAATAATGAAAAAATAATAAACAACTGGGGGAAAAAATTATAACATTTTTATTAAAAATCCGGAAAATGAAAGATATAATGTTTTCATCAGCCCACACGATTATATCCGCACATAAGAGTGCTTTCTGATATTGTATCAATGTAGCCAAAGCAAAATATATCAATACAATAGTGTGAGGAGAACTCAAAAATTTTTTTACAAAAATTACAACAAATAAAATAGAACACAATAAGTAAAAATAACACGTAAAAACAGAAAATAAAATAAAAGAAAAAGAAAAAAGAGAATAAAACAGAATAAAACATAATCTATAAGGCGAGTAGCGAATTCAAATGTACTTACATGAACGGGAAATTTTTCAAAAATGATTTTAAATATTTTCGTAACAAGATTGCCAGATTGCAAAATATGAAAACAAAAGCGCAAATTGAGTGTAACTAGAGGAGTTTTGCTTTAAAGTGTCGTTCTTACTGCATTGCTGAAGTGCGTTTGATTTGTTAGTTACCAAGGATGGGCCCGAAAATGGATGTGCGCTAGGTAATATTATACTAAGAAACTTATTATGAGATGTTTGTTGTTTCAATATGTGTTGTTGTCAGAGTAAAAAACACATTCTATAAAACCCATTCCTACAATTTTAAAAAGATTTTTCTGTCATATTAGGTAAGATATTTCAGGATGTGCTATCGCAAGTATACAGTTTTTTTTTATTTAAAGCAGCATAAAAGAGAGAGAATGACATTGTGATTTAAACTTATAGTGTAGTTACAGCTCATACGTCATCAATAATAAAATTGCTCAGGAAACCATGCCCGGAATTGTCTCTAAGAGTGCTTAACTATAATAACCAAATCAAATCCACAGAACAAAGCAATTAATAGTAGGTAAGTGTATGACGACATTTCCGGTCATTGAAGTTCCTGTGGGGTTCTTATGATGCTTACTAACTACCCTAGAATTTTGTAGCTACATTCATGTGACCTCCTTTTTTATATAAAGTTCCTTAATTTGTACATTTCAACAAGGAATAGACTAAAAATGACATTAAAAAATCATAGCTTGGAGAGAGAAACCGATAGCAGATTTGAAATTAGCGATATTAAAGTATCGAAGATATGTTAAAAAATCTCAGAAAAAAAGCAGGAAAAAAAAAGAAATTGCTTCCCAGTGATACCAATTATATGATAAGAGATGTATTAGGACATCTAGATGCAGGACTATAGAGTGTTGTTATTGAAAATAGCAAAAAACTGACACTTCACACTTGTTTATTTTATTTTATTTTTTTTGTTGTTGCTTAACTCAAATGAACCATTTTTGCTTCATTAAATGTATTTAATTAGGTCAGCAAGTATGAAATTTGTTGAAAAAGTCAAAGTTGGTTCATAGTTTGATACTAATAAATATTAACAACTAACAATAAGTAACTATTTCATTCATCGAAGTATGCACCCACATTTTCTATACACTTTTGCCTCGTAAACAGCAAGTTCTTTAAGCAAGTAGAATAAGGACGTGGAAAGTGTTTTGGTGGTTCATCGGTGTTCAACTAGTAATTAAGTCCCTCTAAGACAGAGCGAAATATGTTATTAATGTTTCGCATGGTTTGGTTGCCAATAATTAGAAGTAAGAACTCAAATTTCCTTTTAATAAAATTAATATTTGAAAGAAGGTTTTCAAAATTTTTTAATTTATGTTAACTTAAGTAGACAAAATCAGTAATACTTTAACAAAAGAAACATATTAAGCCAATGACGAATCATAAGCTGCTAAAGTTGGCTTGTCCAACCCACAAATTTCATTCTTTATGGCCCATTAACTTTGATTTATGTATTTGTTTCATTTTCATATGTAATAATTTTGCTTTATGGATGTTTGTTGCTATTTCAAGATTAATATAAGAAAGTACCTCCCATTTTTCTTAATTATATGAGAATTCTCTATCATGTGAAACACGTGACCATAGGATGCGTACTATGAGATATGCACAGAAAAAATTCCGGTTCAAATTATAGTTATTAGGTTGCTTGCACTTTTTGCCATAAAATCATTCTTCCCAGAACATGTTGCCGAACAAATAACTGGTATACCGTAATTTTTACCGTAATAATTACTGTAAAATCACTGAATAACTCTAAATAAATAAATATTACTGCAAAAATTACGGTAAAAATGGATTAACATTGAAAGATATTTTACGGATAATGCAACCAAAGTGCCGGTACTTTGTGTTGTAATTTGATCCGAAATTATTTACATGTGTTAACCTCTGAGGGTTTTTACTCTAAATCATCACTAAACGACGTGACATTGTTCGTTTTTGTTTTCGCATACGCAAATAAACCTTCATTTCTCAACAAAATATGGTTCAGCTTTAATACATACATATTTGTTTTAGTCTTATTTATATTAGTTTTATTTTAGAAATGCCTGCTGGTGTTTTAAGCTAAAATGTTGTTTTAAGGACTCTCATAAGGAAGAACATGTATGTGGTTCTTCATATTACCAAGTATTCCTATATTAAACACAAAAAGTATATTTCAAGAAATATGATTGTTCCACTATCAATTACTTTAATTCAAAATACTGGTCTTATGTATCAATTTGTATCAATTCTTATAGTATCAATTATATCAGTATAGTTTTGCATCAATTCTTATAGTTTCACCAAAAAAATCAACTTTAAACCATGCATTTATTTTGTTCTTAAAGTGGAAAAATACTTCGTTTTTTTTAAGCGAAAAAGCTACTTTAAGCTACCTGTAAGCTGAGTGAAAATAAAATAACTTATCACACATAATCAGATATACTACAGTTTTGGTTTTATTATAAAATATTACCATAACCGAAACACGCCTGTTTCTTGTGTTATTTCTTTTGTTTAATTACCCTGCCAAAGATAATTCTTCTGACCCTATTGTTTAAATCCTTTTTTCTCTTGTAACTTGTTTGTAATTTCCTTCTGCTTTTTTGTGTTTTCTTCTTTATTCTTCAATTTATTCACACAAGAGAAGGGTCTTAAATGTATAACCAAAACTGTAGTATATAGGCTAATCCTATATATTTTTTTGTTTTTACGTTGTTGTTTAGCTTTATTTTACTTTTTTTTTCCTTCATATTTTTCCAAATTTTCACAATACTTGCATGGGATATATTTCTACTTCTTTTACATATTGAATAAAAATATATTAATTTTGAAATAAAATTTGTAACTTAAACATAAAAGTAGGCAAATATGCACAAAGACATTAGAAGTAAATAAAAACGCATACGAAACAGTTATGGAATTCCGAACAAAAAAATATTCTAAAATACTCAACAAAAATTTACATAATAAATAAAGAAAGTATTATATTCCCCCAGTATTATAACTGAGGTAAGAACTATAAAAATAGTAGAAAATAATTAATATTTCAAAAATATATAACACCAAATTTGAAATTTCATTTATATTATATATTTTTCTCCTAAGACGGTCCAAGCCAGATTTAAAATGCAAAATATTGAATGTGATTTGTACCATAAATATATTTTTAAAAAAACTATATAAATTTATAAAAATAGTTGATGATTTAGATAATCTACTAGTTTGGTAATGTACTGCAATTTTTATTTTTATTTTGCTGATTCCTTTAATAGTCCAGTTTCGCTTCTTCGTAATTAATTTTTTTAATAATTGCGAAAAATATTTTGCGAAAGCATGTTCTTCATATATCATTTATTTCATTTAAATTGAGTATTTATTAAATGTAATTCTCATCAATATTTTACAATCATAAATATTTTTGACTAATTTTAAAATAAGAATAGAAATTGAATATTTTATAAACAGTACTTCGTGTCATTTTCTTATCTTAGGTATCAACTTTAATTCCGAATTAAAATAGAAAGAATTTACTTTTTCTGAAAGTGATTCCCTGAAAGTGAAATTTTTAAGAAGTTTATTTTACAATTGCTATTTCTACTCAATTTCAAATTCTAATATTGTTTTTGAAAGAAGTAGTTTATTTTTTTACATTTCTATCTCTGTTTTACAATAAAACGATCCTATGTTTTATTCAAAAAATAATTTATGGCCTTATAAGACAATGCAAACACATATTGCCTTTTAAATTGTATATGAATACTGACTGTCGTATATAATCATTTATTTTAAATAATAAATACATTTAAAAGTAACATTTTTCTTTCGTTATCGATGTTTTCACGTAAAAAGCAAGCAAATTAGCAGTGGAAAAGAATCACAAAAGAGCTCGTAAAAGAAAATCTATCAAAGAAATACAACAAAAATAGGTAAATCCTTTTGACGAAGTCTTAGGCTTGCAATTGAAAAAAAAAGTTTCAAAGATGACAAAAGGCAAACAAGCTAAAAAGCAAACCCAAAAGAACAAAAGGTAAAGATTTTTCTCTTCAGATATTTATAGGATTTGAGTTATTCTAAAAACGTGACTGGAGATATTTTCTGAAGAAAAGACTGCCGAGTGTGCAAGAAACGTTGTTTGTAGCTTCTAGGAATTCAACTCAATTTGTGATTTTGTCGGAAAAACATCTATCTACGTTATTTATTATAAAATAGAATCGGGTATATCTAAGATTCTGTGTAGTTACAAATTGAGAGGTAGGAAGTATTATGATTTGTTGATATTATTTAATTTGTGTATTATTATTTAGATATTTATTTATTTATTTGAAAATTCGTGAAACAAACTACACACAATATATTATTTAAGGAATTTAAAGCAGATTTGAAAGCTATAAATCTTTCTTTATTTTAAACATATACATAACTCTTTATAGGTTACGTGTGACACTTTTATATTTTTTTTCTCACACTCTATTTACTCTAAAATATAGATATCTCTAAAATATAGATTGGTATTTTTAATTTTAATACACAGTCTAATATTTACTAAAAATTATGTTAGACTATAGGAATTTTATTTGTGTTCGGAAATAAAATCTAAAAATGAGTAATTTGAATTTTTTTTTATTCTTACTCAAAAATATATTAATACTTGATTTTGTAAACTAAAGAAATTTTAATGATAAATAACTGCTTCACTTAAATCTGAATAACTGCTAATGAGGTCATTTTGGGAAAATAATTGTTTGAAAGTGAACCGTATCTGGAATATTTTGCTTTTAACGTAGAAAAAGAAGCAGGTTTTTCATGCCGTATTTCATAACCATAAATTATTAAAATGCTAAAGATAATATTAATACAAAATAAGGAAAGAATGTAGGGAAAGCTAATATCAGAAGGCTAATATCAATTGACCTGTCATGTTCTGAACCATGATTTGTCACACAAAAAAGTATTTAAACACATAATTTCTTTCATTAAAATACTTACTTTCCAATATTGCTTTGCAATTTAATTAAAAAATAAGATTTATTAAATAGAAAAAATATGTAAAAAGTAAGTTTCGAAGTATGTTCAACAAAATATATTGCTGCATTATAAATTTCAACCACTGCAAATTTTTTTGTTAAAAAGAAGTGAGAACTGTAACTATAAGAGAAAAATAATTTATTGCTTTCAGCAATTATTACTCTAACTTCCCTATTGATTTTGTAAGAAATAATATGATTTATTAATTAATAAATACTTTAAGTTTATGTTTTGAAATTTATACAACACAATGTACTGCTATGTACTAAGCTTTGCCTAGAATTAATTGCATTTATCAATTAATCGAGTCTGAAAAGCTGAATTTTCTTGTAAGATATAGCTTTAATGATAAATTTCTTACCTTACTTTGTAATTTTTATCCGAATGGTATTGAAAAGTAATAACATTTGTTAAATAAGAAATATTTTATGGAAAATCACAGTTTACATAACATAATATAATGCTATATAATAGATTTATTCTATTGTGCAAAACTTATTATTGTATATAATAAATGCTGTATAATAGGTTGAAGAATCTTCTAATCATGACTTAGGTTGCTCAGTAACATTTACACTAAAAAGATTAAGAAAAAATGGCTAAACTGGTAATGCAGTTTTCTTTTTTGGAAATATGAATCTATAATGTAAAAAAGGATTTCCTAAAATTTAACGCAAAAATATGCCAGAAATATTTGCCGAATTGATTAGAGTCAACAATGTAAACGTCTGGTAAACAAATTTTGGAGAAAAAAAATAATAACATTTGCCTTTTTAATTTTGCATACTTAATTTATCATACTTCTAAACTTGAAAAATAAGCATAATAAACAAGCTTTTATAGCAAATTATCAATGACTTTATGGGAATAAATTTTGCAATTATGTAAAAAAGATTCTACTTGAACAAATTAAAACGATGCCTTCATCAATTAACTCCAGATTATCAATTTATTTATGACCGAAAATCAGTTAAAAAAACTTGGAATGTAGTATTGAAAAATTTGTTATCAACACCGTAAACGTACCTTCATAAAAATAATGTTTTTGTCTGTCGTTATCACCATACGGCAATTTTATTTTATCAGTCGCCTAAAAGTATGCCTTGGCGAAGAAAAACATTGATTACTTCTCGAAGTTAACTCTTGTTATTTTATGACATCATAATGTTGTTGAAAGCGCCAACATGGCTTTAAGCCTTAGGCGGCATTAATGTTTAATAGCTATTTCAAGAAGATATCATTAATATTAAATGAGAGATATTAAACAGGAAACATTATTTATGTAACCATAATATTCAACTATAGAAGGAGATAAACATTATTTTGTAGTAAATTCTTGATCAAGATTTAGCTTCAGATTTTTAAAGTAAAAATCTTTTCCGCCGTAGCTCCTGGCGAAAGATTTATAACTGAGATTGCGGTTCTCTCGGAGAAGAGCTTTAAATTATTAAATAGATGGATGAGGTATTTTAATTTTAAATAAGTTTAGACTCAAGATCAATGAATATTTCGTTACAAGAGCTCTTAAAACACATTAAATTTCCTTGAAAAGACACTAATAGCCGAAAGTTTATGAACATATCTACATCAATATTATTTTTTAAATATTCTTGTCATATGCTTTTAATTTTCCTGCTTTTAAACCAGCTATTAAAAAATGAAAGTAAGAAAAGAATATTAAATAAATCCTAATTTTCTTTTTCTTAAATTTATAAGTATTTTTAAAAAAATATTTCTCTTTTGAAATGATCTTAATTTTGATTAACTTTTAAGATTTCTATTTATTTTTCTTTAACTTCCTAATTAATTTCTATCATCAAACTTGATACAAATAATTTTAAGTTCGTACAAATATATTTATTAAGAAAATTGGTTTAACTATTTAAAGCAAATTACCATGAATAAAATAAAAAAATCACAAAATCTGAAGCGGAAAAATATACTCGCTAATTTAAGTTTAACAAATGCTTCAAAAATTATAAGGAGGTATGTTTCAAGTGCTCGGAAATAGGTGTCCATTCCCAAGACTTATTAAATTAATAATATTAAATTTGTATCTAACGTTGTAACAATCAGTGATAATTTATGACTTATCTAATTAGAATATAGTTAATATATAAGCAAAGATTATAATATTGAGCTCGTATAAATGAGATAGAAAAGATTAGTGTGTCAGCTAGAAAAATTATTTCGTTTCCCTGTCAAAATTTATCAGAAAAAATTCAGAATCTAGAAATTGTTTCACATAATCGAATCTTATCTAGAAATAATCCATGTAAACCCACGTTACGAGAGACATGATTATAATTCAGTAAATTTAAAACAAGGCTTTTATGGTGGTAGAAAAGTACATAAAATACGTTTCAATTGTTACTTTAGTCTATTATTATTCCTAGCTTTAAGATATTATAGATATTATGTTATTCATGAATATACTAATGATATATTTTACTAATAACTGTCAATTTGCATTTGTTAATTAATCAATTATTAAATATAGATTAATCAAGTAGATAAATATAAATAAAGTCCCCGGGGTGAATAATTTTCTAAAAAGCTACTTTGGATACATCTATATTAAGCTTTCTGCCGTAAAATCAATTAAACAACAATATATCAATGATTTTAAAAAGTAATGAATGTATTTACCTCTGTTCGACATTTATGGCCTCTATTCTTCGTATTTTGCTTTTGCACAGAGAAGTATTTTAGAAAAACTAGTGTTTTAATACATACAAGGTTTTTTAGTGAAAATGTTATAAAATTTTTAAATGTTTGAAATATATTGAAATGCTTTATTGAAAATGTTACCTTTGGAGATTTATTATTTCTAAAGCATATTTATAACCTTAAAAAAAATTTCTTTAAAAAGTCGTTTATATGATTAATAAAATATGTCTATTCGGTAATATGTTATATTGGTCTGTTATAGTTTGTTAGAATTTAATATTGATCCTTAATGAAAGCCAGATTTCAATTTATCATTATTTTTTTAACAAATAAATTCCAAATAAAGTTCTTAATAATAAATTAATATCTTCATATTCGTAAATCAAGTGAATGTTTTTCGAATGTTAATTCACAATTGAACATTTTAGATTAAAATTAGCTTAGCAGTGTTTCTTCCTACTTCTTCATAAGTAAACATTACACTAACAAATAATTTATAACTTGCTCACACTAGAACTGTACCTCTCTTAATTTAAGAGCTTCAAAGAAAATTGTCCGAAATAGAAGTTGGAAACGAGATATAGAGAAGTAGGTAGCAACGTAGGTAACCTACTGTAGGTAACCCCGAGCTGCAAACGCTTCACTTACATTTTTTTTAAAGTTTTGTTGTTAATGTCTTGTAATTAATTGTATTGTTATTTAAAATATGAAAGTTTGCATACTGAGTTAAAATTTTAAAATTAGTAACCAGTATGCAGGACATTTGGAAAATTTACATTAGATTTCATAAGTGAGATTAGAAGTAAAAGCGTTCTTTTAATCTGACGTGTCTTTACGTTTTGTTGGCATAATTTAACAAAGCTACCAGCATAAAGTTCATAATTGTTAAATGTTGTTTTCTGTTTAAAACTACCTTTGACTTAGCAACATGGATATATATAGAGCAACAGGGACAAGAAGAAAACCAACACAAAATGAAGATGGATGATTCAATGTTATAAAATGTTAGAATAGATCGTGTGATTTTGCAACAATTGGTTGATTCATTAAAATAATAAAATAAGTTCTTGACAAATTTATAAAAATTGTCTATAATTTCTTTCTTCTATAAACTCTTTGAAAATTTTAAATTCTAATATTTACTCACGAAATATTTTGAATGCAGGAGTACAGGTAAAAAAATTGATAGGAAAAAGAATTAAAAAATGTAAGTGCAATATTTTTACAAATAAAGGGACTCAATGTTTTTATTTACGAGCATTAAAGTTTCATAATTTAAAATATTCACACATGAAGAAAAAATTTTCAAAGCTGAATTAAGCTAGGAAAAAAATTATAATTTGATTTAAGAAAAAATATATGATATGATTTGTCATCAGCACACAATTAATAGTAATGAGGAAAAGAACAAGATTTAAGCGAGGAAAAATTCTCATCATAACGTTATCTAAAAACACAATAACCAGATGTCTTATTTTTTAAACAACACATCACCCCTTTAAAAAAAAATTCCGTCTTGTTCTTTTGTTTATACAAAATTGTGATAATAAGTGTTGCTAATTGTGAATAATTGATTATTTTAAACAAATTTAAGTAATATCAGTTAGGGTTCAAGCATCTTAAATTAATTGTTTTAAATAATAGTCCAAATTCCATTGCTATCTTTATAATCTTTTCACAAACATGATTTAATATTATATTTTAATCGGTTCATGAAGAACCAAAATTCAGTTTCCAAATTGTGTACAAATAAGACAAGAAAAGAAGAAAAAAATCGTTAAGCAATAAAAATTCACATCACAGAGCAATCTAAAAACACTTCATTAAGAGCAGACTCTCTTAAAACTTAACTTCTGTTTGAACAGTTACTTTAAACCAATGAGGTACTACTCCAATCCTTTCAAAAACCCACTATGTCTTTGTATAAACAAAGGACTCGTGTCTTTTACACATGCATCGCACCAAATCGATAGAATGCTTTTAGGGTTGAACAAGAATCTTTTCCATGTGGAGCTAAGCTTGAACGGTTAATGCAATTTTCTACTTCCTTCTCTACTTCATGACGTTCAGCAAGGTACAAGGGTTTTCCATCACCGCTGCTTTTACTGCCCTTGCAGCATCTTCTTTTGGACGATCGGTGACTCTGCTCAACTCCTTTCTACCTCCTACAACACCCCCTATACTCCGTAAACACTCCCCTGTCTTCACCATCCCCATGTAGTTTCCTTTTTGCTGTATTCTTCATCAAGAAGTGCATCTTCGGCCAGAGTGACATTTTTTTTTCTTCTTTTGGCGAGATTTTTGTTTCTTTTAAGAGAAATTCCTTTTATGTAGAGTCTTTTTTCATTATTTGTTGTTGAACCTGTAGGGAATATTTCCATTTGAAGTACTTTACTTGTGCATTCAATTTAACGGTAGCTTTTCTTTCCTTCTGTTTACTTGCTAGTCAAGTGTTAATCTTGGCGATTTCTGTTTGTGGTGCTTGATTGGAAGTACAGGGAAAATTAGAGTTGGTGTAATTTATTTTTTATACCTTTCTTTCAAAATGAGCGGAGGAATTGAAAGGGATGAAAAGAGATATTTTGTTTATTGTACACATTATATCTGATGATGAAATATTAATAACTGTTTAATTTAACAAGTCATCATCTATCAAAGGATGTACGTAAATGAAGAAAAATATTTAAATTTAAAAATAACTTTATGGTAACAAAAATCCGAAAATCTGCTTACCTGTTAATTTAAAGAAAAGCATATTATGAAAGCATATTATTATATATGCTATTATATATTATTACTATTACATATTATTACTTTTATATATAATTACTATTATATATGCTATTTGAAAATAACTTTTTGAACAGCATAAAATGACAACTGAAAAACATAATTTTAAATCTGAAAAAAATAACAAAAATATAATTTTATTTAACTTTACACCATAGCTCTTATGTATAAAATAGCAGAATAAAATTGTTGTAGAAGGTATTTTAGGCAATGTTTAATTGGGAAATTTTATATATATATATATATATTGATAAAAACTTAAATTAAATTATTTCAATACATAATCTGTTTAGATTTTTTGGTATAAAACGTAATTTTACAATAGCCCGGCCCGGTTGGGCTATTGTATAACTAAAGAAAGTTTAGTTCCTTAAAGTTTAATACACTGGTTATCATAAATTAAGGAAAATTCACAAAAATCGCGATAACTCAAGAAATTACACATGGAATTTTATGAAACTTACCCACAATATACAACACATAGTAAGGTATTAAACAACATAAAAAGAAATTATCAGACATTAATAGTAGTATAGAAATTAGCACATGTATAAAATAAACAAATTGGAAGTATCGGTTTGCAATAGAAAAAGTACCTTTAATATGGAATATGATTGCCTCTAGAAGCAATACAGCACAAACAGCGATGTGTGATGCTTTCAATTATGCGGTCTATCAGTTCAATAGGAAGTGAGAGCCATTGCTCTTG
>NC_092211.1:35361007-35431318 GCF_043381705.1 Parasteatoda tepidariorum
CTATGGTATACTGCCATACAAATCTTTATGGTAGCCATAGGCTTTTGGGGTTTTGCCATACAAATCTCTATGGTAACCATAGGCGTATGGTATCTTGCCATATAAATTTCTATGGTAGCCATAGGCTTATGGGGTTGTGCCATACAAATCTCTATGGTAGCCATAGGCTTATGGTGTTGTGCCATACAAATCTCTATGGTAACCATAGGCGTAGGGTATCTTGCCATACAAATTTCTATGGTAGCCATAGGTTGCCATAGATTACCATAGGCTTCTCTATGGCAAATTTTCCTAAGGGTATATATATATATATATATATATATATATTGATAAAAACTTAAATTATTTCAATACATAGTCTGTTTAGATTTTTTGGTATAAAACGTAATTTTACAATAGCCCGGCCCGGTTGGGCTACTGTATAACTAAAGAAAGCAGGCCTCCTTAAAGTTTAATAGTTTATCAAAATACCATGATTTAAAATGGAAGAGGTTTAGATTTTACTTTTGCCTCAAATGATAGTAAGAGTTCAACATTTAAAATAGTATTTTTGATTTATGTCTCAAAAAATTGATAATCTGAGGAGAGTAATAATATTTTTAACTACTAGGTAATTGTTTCAATTTCTACAGAGTTAAATAAGTTGAATTTCTTTAGAATATACAATCTTGATTTCTTGTAATTAATATTTTAAGTTAGTTAATGAAATAGAATTTTTAAAGCATTCTAGTTTCAATTATTTAATAATTTTTTAAGTACATATTAGAGTAGTTTATAAAAATCAATACAAATATTTTGAAGTAGTTCTTGTTTGAAAGATACAAACAATATAAGCATTTGTTTTAATGCATCAAACCATTCATCAATATTATTTTCCAATACCCTCAAATCAGGGAATTATGAAAATGCTAAATCGTTCTTAGAAATTTTTTTAAGGAATTAAAATACTTTTATGTTAAAAATAAAACTTTAATATCTCTATTTTATTTAGATTATTTAATTATGATATGTAAGATAAATATACCTTAAAACTAATGTAAGCAGCTTTGCTTAATTCAGGTATGTCTTTTTAATCACAGAAATATAATATCACTCAAAAATTAAATGAACAATAAATTCCTAATGAAATTTTTGAAAGTTGAGAACAGGAAGCTAAAATCCTTAACATTTTCAACTGTATTGCAAATTGTCAAGAATTTTCTTTGCTTTTAAACACGACTATATAAAGAATGAAGTAAGATTTCTTCAACCAATAAACTGATAGAGTCCATTAATATTCTTGACAAAGACGGATCGCTTTCAATAACTTTTGGTCCTTAATGGAAAGAAAAAAATGTGCTTAAATATTGATAGTAATATTTTTGTACATTTAAGACATGCTTATTGGTGCCTAAGTCGATTTTTTAAACTCTCAAAATATTGCGATAATCAGGGAGTCGACTTATACATCCTTAATAAGGTATTCGTTGATAGTAAAATATCTATGACTTAGAAAAACCTTAGATAGATATGAAAATAGATATGAAAACTAAGATAGATAGATATGAAAACTAAGATAGATAGATATGAAAGCTAAGATAGATATAGAACTCTGTATAAGTTTAGCCGTTTTAAAAACTATTTTTAATATGTTTTATGAAAATAATTTTTCCTTTCTCTCATCATATTTTCGTTACTTGTAAAGTTTCGTAGAAACACTTTAAATTACATTCAGAAAAAAATAGAATAAGAAATATTGACATAATTTATTCAAGAGTATTTTTCAATATATAACAAAATGAAAACTTTTAAAAATTACTCTAAATCTACATTCACTTCACTAGATATTCTAGATTATCTGTGTCATATTTAATAACGTTATGCATTTTTATTGGAGAGCAAATGTATCACATCCAGTGAGAACAATGCGAATTATTTTTAACTTAAAAAAATTTTGCAGAATTAATAGTATTTTTTATTTTTTGCTTCTAATTTTAAAAAAATTTTATATTGGATTTTTCAGCTGTCGACTTGTACACCCTAAATACCATTTTTTTTAAATTAGAAATAAGGGTCGACATTTGCAGCGGGTCGACTTTTTGACCGAGACATACGGTACATATTATATCATTATTCATTACGTACTATAAGTTAATTTTAAAATTTTTTGATTTAACTTAATTTTAATATCCATATTAATTCAATTTTATGTAACATTTAATAAACTACACGTTCATTTTCAAAAATTTAAAAAAATAATAATGAATCTAAAGCTTTCAATAGGAATAAGACATTTTTGACACCTAACATCTAAGACATATTACTACCATTTCTATGACAAATATGGTGAAAATTGAATTAAATGTAAAGTTTACTGACAGTTGAGTCTAGATCGGCTATGCTATGTCAAACATAAAACTATCTTTAACTAAAATAATATGACCGCTACTATAATTTTTTAGTTTATTATCATATTCATTTCAATTTAATTGTTGAAAGTTGGCAAGTTTTACGATCAGGAATTGCCCTCTAGCAATAGCATTACGTCTAATGATAGTAAATCAAATTAATCTGTATTTTAATGAGATGAACTTCTAAAAACATGTTTGTTTGTTTTAATTTGATAAGATAAAATCACCGGAAAAACACCAAATATTTTATCGAAAAAATTGACTTATATTAGTTTAATTTGTTTTTAAATAATTATTAATTCAGCTTAATTAATTTTGCACATGATATTGTAGCGTTAATTAATTCTGATTAATTTATTATTGCCTGTACAACGACGGATATTCGAATATAAAAAACAAAATATTTTCGTGACTCGACCTTTAGAGTTTAGGTAATATTTTTTCTTGCTATTTAAATTTTTTTAAATAAATTCACTTGAAATATAAAAAAAGGAAATTTATTTATTCCACATTTTTAATAGATATGCAAATTTTCAAAATAGCTGTTGGAGTTAATTTTTAAAATTTGCATGTGTGTACATTTTAAGAATTGTAGTTTTTAAGAGTAACTTTGTGTCTTAAATAACTTAAAATTAAAGCAACACGTGATGGAAGAACCCACTCTTCTTTATTATACATTAATACCTCTCTTATTTATTATGCATCCATACCTTTATAATTTATTACACGTTCATACCTATGCTATTTATTGTGCTAATATATTACCCAAAGGCTCACTTTCTGATTGACGCACTGTTTTCAGCCGATTATGATTTAATACTTTAGTAACAAATATATCACGTATCCAAAATAATCTTTCAAACATTCGAAAATTAAAATTAAAATTGATATTGTTCTTAAAATATCTTTAGAAAATAGAAACGTTTAGGCTTTAACTAAAATGAATAATGAAACTTAAATGCGTCCAGAGTAAATAGTATAAGTCAAAAAATTCGATCACTAATGTTCTTAAAATGGTTTTTGCTGGTTTATATACTGCAGTATCTTTTCTCACAAAATGATTTTTTTTTTACTATTCTGGGCATTCAAAGGGAAAAAACTATTTTAGTTCTAAAATTGTGTTACATTCATCAATTTTGTTGCACAAGTCATTCATAAAATTTCACTTTTCTTTTCCATAAGTCCTTCGAACAACACTTATGGAAACTTACTATTGACTGAAACTCCGCATTCAAAATAAAGTACTTTTTTAATGAAAACACTATTTACTGTGACTTATCTTGGAATATATGATGTTTTACAGGGAAAATTGTTCAAGATAAATATTTTTCAATCGATAAAGCATATAAAAAATTTTTAAAAATTTTATTTTATTTTTGCCTGAATAAACTTACATATAAAGACCAAATTCTTACATTTAATTTATTAACTAAATATAAACGAATTGTCTCTACACTGAAAAAGTACGGTAAAAAGTATTGGCATCCTGAATGCAGCATTTATTAAAACACTTTTGCCCAAAAATCCATTTTTACCATAGAATTACATACCGTAATATTTAATTTTCGTGAATCAGCTGATTTTAAAGTATATATTACAGTAAAAATTACGTTATGTCAGATTTTTTACTTCGTAAGACTTATGGTAAAATTGGACTTGACGGTAAAAATCAAGGTCACCCTGAGTGCCGGTATTTTTTACCATAATTTGATCCGTAATTTTAACAGTGTAGATTAACTTCACTCCAATTAACTACTTGGTTTTGTTATAAGCTTAGGGTATGAATGTGATTTTCATTAGAAATCATACTAAGTAATTTCATATTACTTAAGTCACCACGGCTCTACAATTTTATATGTATTCAAATCTAAATTTTTAGTATTAAGTTATTTAGTTTCTTCAACTATGACGACTATAGTAGACGAAATGTATTTCATTTATCGCCGAGTCTTATCTTGTTAGAAATCATTATATTGTAAATATTTGTACAATTTGAGAAATATTAGAGGTAACTCCTTAATAACTTATAATCTAATTGTCAGATTTTCATGTCTTATGACGCGATCTTAATGATTCAAAAAACTAAACGTAAGTATTCCAATTAATTATTGTTGTCCAAACAATATCTGTAATTGCAAAATAGTTCAATAATACGCAAAATAGTAATACGCAAAATAGTAGTACGCATAAACTCTTTTTCTGAATAAACATGTCGTTTTTTTTCGACGGAATCAAATTCTTGACCCTCGAAAAAATGAGAGGAGGTAGCTACAAAATGGAAAATATGGTATACGGAATGGATACCAATAATTTATTCGGGACAGTAGTCAGGACCTGACCAAATTATTGGGACCATATCTTTCAGAATGATAATCATTGATTTAAACCCGAAAAAAGAAAGGTATATTTTTTTAGACAAAATATGTTTTTGTTTCTGATTTCGAATATTTTTAGCATTAATTAGAATATTCAGATTAGGCTCTCGAGTCATCATAATCGAATTTTGATACGTTAAGGTTTAACCATTAGATAAAAATTTATTAAGTTTTTCCCTTTTTTATTTAGTTCATTGTATAATCATGAAAATTGTGCAACAGTCTAGGTGATCACTATGCAAAAGCATGTGAACTTTACTTAATGTGAATTTTTGATATTTCTTTTTTCCATGTTGGAATACTTGAATAAATAAGCATTTTAAATTCTTTACAAAATGTCATAGTTAAAAAATCATTGATACGATAATTATTTCACTCCTGATAGTTAACCTCGCTACTAATTTTGCACGAAATTTTTATTTTGCCATGTAAAATTACACTTTTTAAAATGATGTAAAAATTGTGTACTTTACAGTTCAAAAGATTTTCAATAACTTCAAAAGTTTATTAAAAAAATAATAAAAGTAATAAATATTAACTAAAAGTTAAGAAAGAAAATAATTTACTTTGGATTGACGAAGTTAATAACTAAGTGAAAATATTTTTCAATTTGCTTAAAAAATTCTCGAGATATGGTATAATTAGCTCAAAGTAAGATTAAAATGAAAGTTTCCCAGCAAATCCACATTCCGTTCCAACTTCACTTATTTAAATTTACATATATTTGCATTCTATCTTTATAAAATTTATGCTGCTCTTGTATATTTTAATAATAAAAAAATTAATTATAATTACCAATTTGTATGAAAGAATAAATACCTACTTTTATTTGTATTTATTTTATTTATTATTCAGTTTTGAAAAAAAAACTCTAAAACTGTTTCTAAGTTCTCATAAAAATACATTTCTAGAAATTATAGCATCACTCTGAAAGAATTCCAACTTTAAATATTTAAACAAAAGAAAGTTCCTTTAAGACTTTTCCATTCCCTTTCAGTTAAAATAGTACGCCATTGTTTAATAAAAATTTATGTATCATTCAGCTCATAATCAATGCATGAAGCCAAATGTACGAGGGAAAAAAATAAATAAAAAGTCCCATTTCCTCGTTCCAATTTTGTGAAATCTTCAAACAAAAAAAAAAATATTAAATATTCATATTCTCAAAAAAAACAACATTTCTAAGGATTAGACGACGCAAAGAAATACAATCCGCCTAAGAAAATTTCTCCCGTCTTCAATATTTATGCGTCCCCCTACATCGTAAAATAACTCCCAGATAGCCACAAGACAAAAGCGAAGTTCCAGGAAGACTTCCGGAAAGGCAAGTCCCTGTAAATTTAACACGCTTACTCCGCGACTGAAAACCAACTCTTCTGAAAACTGAAATATTCATCACAGAAGCTGCAAGCGGTGTTAATACAAAGATTCCCAAGTCCATTTACATTATTACCGGCAGCAGGACCCTTGGGGAACGTCCGGGGGATTATAATTAATAGCCCGGATCCGAGCGTTACAGAGGCAATCCAATTTGTGTAAGCGTGTCCGGGTGTCAGTTTGGAAGCAGAAAAGTTGACGTCAATAGAAGGTTGCTATGACAGCCTCTCAGTTCTTTATAACCAGAAAAGGAAAAGGTTTTCCCGGACACATAGTGTTTGAGATTATGTGTTGAATGCTTTTCTTTGCGGGAAGTTTGGAAAAGCAATTCTGGAGAGAGGAAATATTAGTTTTTCTTTCTGGCTGAAAAGTTATTCCTTTGCCTGATATTAATTATGCGACCCGCTGAAACAAAGAACTTTATTAGATGGTCTTTTCTTTTGATATGCAACTTTTATGAAGTCGCATTTAATATTCGGGACGTTTTAGAACTTCGTCTCCCGATCCCAATTAACAATAAAGCTTCTTTTTTTTTTAGTTAAGTATAGTTTAATGTGGGATTTAGAGTGTCTAATTTTAACAAGTTTCATAAAAGATTTGGGAAAGGAAAAGTTAATTTAAACTTTAAAGTGTATTAATTTAAAAATTAGTAAAATAGAATGATAAAAAACTATGTATTTGCTCCTTTTTTGCATAACTTATAAAATAGTTAGTGTTATATAAAAGAAGAGAAAACATTTATCGTCGGGATAGATACTTATATGTATAGAAAGAGCTTATAGTCAAGAAAAGGGAACGGTTTATAGCCGAAAAAGAAAGAGATTTATAACGATAAAAGGTAAAGATTATAGAGCCAGAAAAAAAGATTTATAATAAAAAAAAGTTTATAACTAAAAATAGAAAAGATTTATAACCATGAATCGCAACCACGAACAAAATCGAATAAAACGAAAATGGTTTACAACCAGAAAAAAATATTTTTCTGGTCACATAGTAGTTAATAATATATGTTAAATTCTTTTTTACAGGAAATTAAAAAAGGCGATTGATGAAAAACAAATATGATTTTTTGCTGAAAATTTATTCAAAGTCAAATATTAATTATGCAACGCTCTAAAACATTTTTTTAATCAAAAAATTATTCTGCGATATTAAAGATATGCATATTTATGAGTTTATCTTTAATATTCTAGTTATTTTGCAACCGTGTTCTCTATTTCAAAGAATAAGAACGTTTCTTAACACTTTGAACCGTACAAAGCTTTAAGAGTGTTTCTTATTTAATTTCGAGTGACTACAAGTAACAAACCACTACTTTTTATGAATTTAAAACAATTGATGTGGGTTGAAAATTACGTTTAATATATGTATCTCTAAATTTGCAGATTTTTTAATATTGAAAGATTCGACTTTACAATTTGAAAGATTCGACTAAGAGAATTTAAACTAGATATTTATGTTTACCAAAACTGACTGGTTTTTAAATATTTCGAAGAACTAATTCAGATTTTTTTATTGTAAAGTATATTCTTCTCAGAATCGAATAGTTAAATAAAAAAAATTTCATTGCTGCTGTATGTCTAATGTACAATCTTATAAATTCTTATAATTCAATTATTATAATTTTTTTCCAAACTATAAACAAATATTAATCAAATAATAAGAATATTTTTGCTTCTTTTAATTTCTTTCAAATTAATAATAATTAGTCTTTTTTTTAATGTTTTTTATTTATTTATCGTAAAATTAATACAATCATGTATAAAACTAGAACAATTAAGAAAATAGTTGTTAAGCCCAATATGCCACCTACCCTACTTAACCGGTGTAGTTATTTCACAGCTTAATAGGTGGCACCACATCGATAGATGCAACGAAATTAAAATAAAAAATATCTCTGAATACGCATTTTTTTTCAAATTTAATTTTACTAAATTTATTATTTATTTAATATAAATTATCTTTTTATGTAATTATAAGTGTTTAAATGTTATCTAAATTTTATTTTAATTAAATGTAATATTTTATTTAAATTAAAATATATTTTTAGCTGTAATATATACAAAAAAGGCTGTTTATACATATTTTTTTACTAGTTTTTTAAATTTAGTATTTTATTCAATATAATTTATCTGTTTATGTATCCAGAGGTTGCTATGGATTGTTGAACAAATATCGCTTGCTGCGGGAGTTAACTTTAGATACTTTAATGAACACCGATAGTCATTTTTATCAAAACTTGCTAATTTGCAGATATCTTACAAAATTTAAATCGATATTGACATACTATTTCGTCTCCAAATCCTCATTGAACTTAATCTCTGCAAGTAATATTTGAAAATTAAATATTCTTACCTGCTCTTACATGAACATCCCTGCTTCCAATAGTACCAACAATATTAGATGCAATACATCGATAAATAGATGCATGAATATCCTGTCGGTAATCTTCAGGGCCGAAAGGTAAGAACACCATTGAACCATTGGGTTTCAAATGTCTTAGTCCTGGTATATCCTCAACAACAGATCCAACACGCCTTACCCAACTGACGTGCGGGCTAGGGCGACCATGAGCAGAACAAGGTATTTCTACACCATTTGTATTGTAAAACTCCACTAGATAAGGCGGTTCCATTGAAAATGTTGGTGCAGCAAGATCAAAGCTGACAACTACTCCTGAAAATAATTACAGATACATGTTACTTAAAACCAACCATTTTAAATATAAAATAATACTTAATGTAGCTTATAAATAATGTAGACAATTCAATATTGTATTAAGAATACAGCGTAGAATTCCCACATAGAATTATTAAAAGAAATAGATGCAGTTTTGATAACTCAGAAAAATCTTTGAAACTTTTAGATATATTATTAGTACCTTAACCTATTAAATCTTTATAGTTTGTAGCAGTCTTAATAAGATTTAAAATTGAATCCCGTTTCCGTTTAAGCAATTGTGCATTCAAGAGTAAAATGCGGATTTGTATGAAAAAAATTCAACCAACACATTCTGTTTCCATTTACATTAATTCATCACACAGTGTATTCAAGTTCAAAAAAGTTTATTTTGTCCAATAATATGCTTCAAATAAAGATCATGCGAACTTTTCTGATACTGGGGTTCAACTCCGACCAAAATTTTTAACAGTGTGTTATAATGAGTGCTACAATCAGTTTCGGGACACTGTGTATTAATACTGAAAATGATGCTTATTTTAATACAAGGTGGCTACCTATCATTTTCAAACATTTTTTTTGTTGTCATAAATTTGTTTCTAGCATATATTAATCTTTCAACTCTACTTATAAAGAGATTTCCCCCACAATTTTTCATCTAACTTGCTTAGTTTCTACCTGAATTATCACTCAATAATAAATTTATCATAAGAATTGCATACACAAGCTCTATTACTGTAAAAATGTTATATAAATGTTACAGCATTAAGGCCTTGCCTATTTCACTCAAATTCATATAATGAAAAAAAAACGAAGTTTTCAGAGAGAAACAAAAGATCTTGATTATGTAACATTTACATATGTCTTATTTTTATTCACACCTTAATCAAAAGTAAATTGCGAGCAATATTATAATTATAAACATAATTTCACTTCAGTATACCTCATCCGATGCATCAAAAAATAGTTTGAAATATATTGTTTTTTAATTTTACTTCCAAATTATTCCTTGATTAATTATTTTTATCTTTCTTAGATTATAACAGAGAAATAAAATTTATTTTTTAAATCACTTTCGGAAAAAAAAATTTAACCATCTATGAAAGTATGAATAAAGTTTGCTTAAGTGACTTTAGCATTCTATTAGTCTAATAAGTCTAACTTTGGTTGAAAATTATTTATTAATTTTCTCATTTTTCTCACAATTTATTTCAAAGTCTGTAATTCATTTATCTCGCTCCTGCTTTTTCCGAAACACCGTCCAGTACTCTTATAGATACTTTGAGCCTCCTTCAAAATAAATGTCTATCTACATTTCATTTATATAAGTACTTCTACTGAAGTACTTGTAATAATGAATGAATGTGTAAAATTATGAACCATCTTTTGAAAGTATAAATAAAAATTGTTCACGTGACATTAATGTTCTATGTGTCAAATAAATCTATTTTCGGTTAAAAATTATTTATGAGTTACCTCACTTTACTCGAAATTTATTCCAGAGTTTGCAACTCATTTATCTCACTACCATTTTTCCAAATATTGTCCAGTACTCTCATACAGATACCATGAGACTCCTTCAAGATAAATATCCACCTACATTTCATTTATATAAGTACTTCTGCAGAAGTACTTATATGAATGAATGAATATATGAATGAATATGTAAAATTATGAATCATCTTATGAAAGTATGAATAAAAATTGTTCACGTGATTTTAATATTTTATGTGTCTAATAAGTCTATTTTCGGGTAAAAATTATTTATGAATTACCACACATATATCGAGATTTATTCCAGAGTCTGTAATTCATTTGTCTCACTCCCTTTCTTCTCAAATACCACCCAGTATTCTTATACAAATACTTTGAGTCCCCTTCAAAATAAATGTCTATCTACATTTCATTCATATAAGTACTCCTAAAGTCCTCGTAGCAGGTAGAACTTAGGAATATTTCATAACGAAATTGAATATACTCTCGCTACACCTCCCCCGAACGGGCGATTGGATGAACCATCAGAGCTTTGGACACTTATCACTCTAAGAAAGGCCATAAGGAAAGACCGGACATAAAATATGTCCATAAATCGGTCCAATGATGTCCATCGACATTACGCGGGAGATGGATCTTTTGGGGACATTGCTTTTTGTGTCGTTTGGAAAAGAAAGGGAAACCCATAAATTTCCGCTCCTCCAGAAAAATACGTAAGAAATTTCCGGTCTGATAGTGGCTTTTTTTTATTTTTCTCCCTATACAAATAGGTCACTTTATCAATAAGAATCTGAGATAGTGGATGTGTCAAAGGACTTTTTTTTTATTTGTTTTGGTGAAGGCCTATTGTTTTCCTCGAATTCTTGTTGTGGCTCCAGAGATACGACGAGTTAAGAAAAATCCGAACGAGTCACAATAGTCTTTTTGGATCGTATTTCAAATTTAATAGCTTTGAGGCTTATTGAAAGGGATTTGCTTGTTTTCTTTAGTTATGTTTTGTTGTAAGGTTTTGATATATCAAAATTACTTTTATATAACATAGTGCATCATGAATTGTCGCAACATTCAAAGCATATCACTACCCATGAGTAATTTTTTATTAGAACTTATTCAATAAATTTTAAATTTATAGGACAAGGCTTTAGCCAAAATTTGTATTGTTGTGCAGGACAATTAATATTATTATCACCTATTGAATGCATTCATTCTAAATTTAATCTCTCTCATTTAAGTCCATAAACTAAACTACTAAACTACTCTTTGACAAATTGTTGAAAAAAATTGAATCTAATTGAATCCGTTCCGTTCAAATTCTCGTCAATAACTTTAAAAATTGAATGAAATTCTTTATTCCATAAGATGACAAACTAAAACAAATTTTAGTTTTAATTCAAAAAATTGTATAAACTTTTAGAAGATACTTATTATTTCTTTTAAAAATGGCGTTTTATTATTTTTAATTCCTTCAACAGTATTATATTCTACGTATTTTTCCCAGGTAATGTCCAAATAATTTTATTATGATTTCTATTCGGAGTTAAAAAAGATACAAAGATTAAGAGAAAACTGATTTTAATTTATGAAAATGAGCAGTCAAATGGTTTTAATCAGTTCCGAATAATTAGTTTTCGCTCATGCTTTGAAGTGAAATTTCTTGAGAATAACTATTTTGTTTTGATGATGTGAGTAACGCTATAATCTCTTTGAAAGATATAAGAATCTTTGGCGATTGGTATTTGATAGAATCTAGCAGAATTTGTAGAATCTAAACTTCAGACAATGAATCACATAACAAGCTCGAGATAATTAAAAATATTATTCAATAAATTTAAATTACTCAAAGAGTTCAATTTTGAAGAGAAAAAAATTAAACAAAAAAAATGAAACAAAAATTGAATCGAGTCTTAAACTTTGAATTGATGCGAAAGCACCACCTTTTGCTTTTCTTTGAAACGTCTCAAATATGCGTAAGAGCAACAAGTATGTGCCCTTTTAAATAAAATGAACATTTGCTAGATGCTTAGTCTAGTTATATGGAAGCCGGAAATATTGATAAGTAAAGCTATGTTTTCACGTTAACAAAGAATCATTAATTACACTTGTTCAAAAAGTAGGTTTATTATCCAAAACTCTTCATGAAGGAATGTAATGCGACTACGACGTAATAATGTGAAGAAAAAAAACTTGACTTAAGTGCTATTTAAGACAATAAATAGTATTAGTGAACACATTTTATGAAAAAAGATATTTTTTATCTGCCTTTAAACTTGCCGTTGTTAGTTGTAATCATATTTACTTGATATATACCTCTGGGTTTTAAAAATATGAGGCAAATAACATTTTTGAATTATTGGTAACAATAAAATCAGTGTATGTGTTTGAATATCACACTTTTCGCCAAAATCTATAGACGAACTGATTTGGAGAGGACAATTTATTAAGTTAATGATATTAGTTATACATCGTTGGAATTTTCATTCTTAAATTATGGCAAAATAACCAGCAGTTGTCTGTCCATCCAACTGACGGTAAAGTTTGCGGAAAAGAACATTTTTTTACCTTTACGGATTTGAAACCGTTTACAGCTAGCATGGTTAGAAAACGATGAATACAAAACTATAAGGCTTTTTAATGATTTAGAACTAGTATGGTTTCAAAAGGATGGGAAAATGGCAACTGGACATTGGAGCTAAGTAGCAAATTGGGGAATGCAAATGGCTGGAAACTCTTTATGTGTGGAAAGGAATGGAAAAATATTGTGGTATCAACGCCAGAACTCGAATCACCAATTCTTAGCCATAGATGGCGCTACTGGAAAACAAGAATAATCGCACCACCTCTGCCTCAATGGCATACGTCAACAACAACTCGAACCACCTTTGTGTCTGTCACGAGACTGACAGATTAGTCCTCTCGGCTATAACAAAGCCTCCTAGATAGGCTTTGGCTATAATGTATAACCAGCTGTACGAAACTAAATGGCTTCATTAAGTGTATTCAAATGGCTTCTTCGATGATATTCTGGTTGCTTAGCTGTATAAGGTGAAAGCAGTTAATAAACGGTTTTCTCACCTTTAGCAGTTCAATACCGCCTTATTTTGTTTTACTATTTTGTATGGATACGGTAAAATAACAATTAAATAAATGTTATTTGATCATCTTTTTCTGTGAAGTTTTAAAAACTGTATGAATTAGAGTTATGAATATTTCTTCTGCAGCATTTCTAATATTGATAATTCAAAAAGCACACATGTAAAGCAAATAATAGTACATCTAATATATAGTTTTACTTGATAAAACTTTAAAGACGTAATCATATATTTCAGTAATATATTTTACTTATTCTTATCAAAAATATATTGTGAAATGTATTGAAATGCATTTTTATGGATATGTGCTGAAATTAATTCAATTTCTCTTAAATTGCCTTTTACTTAATCAAGCGTCTCCTTTTCTATAGTTATGCCAATTTAAAATACATCTAATTACTAGTACAAAAGAACATATCGTTAGACAAATTAAGAAGCATACTTTGTGCTATGAATGAAGAAAGCAGAATAACACAAAAAAACATAAACGAAGGCACAAAAATCGACATATTTCCTCAGTGTCGAAACACAAAATATGTTATTATACTAAGAGAGGAGATAAAAAGAAAGTTTTTAAGACAAAATTTGCGTATCGACATTGAGAAAGGTTCTAGCTTTTAGGGTGTCTTTGAGAAATCAGCTTGTTTTCTGAATTACTTGAATAATAAAAGTCAATAGAATTGTATAAGGCTCCAAAAAACGGATCATCATGAATAACTTTTGATCTAACGATCGGATCTTCACGTTCTGGGTTTCATTCTTAATGATGTGAGTTGGCGATCTCAAATATGCTAATTAATAAGTGCAGACGATATTTTAAGTTACGAAATCAGGCAGAAAAAATGTATTTTCTCTTAATAAGCATACCTTTTTTTTTTCACCGGATACCGATTCATGACCACCCAAAATACAGGGAGTAGCCGTAATCTGAGATATATGATCCCCATAATCTGGTCAAGAGAGCAATTCAAAGTTTAGACCTCTTTATGTTGATTTTACTTTTCGCATTTTTCGCCATATCTCGAAAACTTTTTAAGCGAATTTTGGCACACAATTATTAAATCCGTTTATCCAAAGATAATTCTATGCAAAAGATAAATTCTAGTAAATGTTTGTTATTTTTATGTCTTGTTTTAATTATAGTGGGAAAAAATTTGAATTGTAAGGTACACAATTGTTACATCATTTGTAAGTATGTTATTTTACGTGACGAAATACAAAATGTGAGCAAAATTGGTAGAATAGTTTCCGAAAACCAAATTTATGTATACTTCTTTTATAGAACTACTTTTAACTATACGAATTCAAATTTTAGAAAAATATTCACGATCATGCATTAGTAAAATTATGTAAAATAAGAAGAATTTTACTTTTTAAAAAGTTTCCCTGAAGTAAAAAAAAGTTCTATTTTTTACTTTTATTTTAAAATAAGTGTGATCTATAACCATTATCACATTTTCCAGCCATGTTAACTTTTTTAAAATGATAGTGATAGAATTTTTATTCTTTATGATATATTTTTTTTATGTTATCACCAGAGTAACTTTCACGTGAAAAATATTAGCTTCTCTGAAAAATATGTATTGAATTTTAAAGGTATTTCAGAATTTAGTTATACCAATATTGTTTCTTTCATTAACACCTGGAACAATGGATCACTTAATTTTCATCAAATAAATAGTCAGCATAAATTAATTGACATATTCTATATACATGATAAAAAAAAGGGTATTGCAGCTCAGTATGAAAAAGTCTTATCAATAAATCGAAAGCTATGCAGGGTGTTCTTTTTTTTAATTTTAATCTGTGCAATGTACGTATACTTTACTAAAAACGTACGAGCTTAAGCAATTATCCAGCTATGTGTATATTTAATATCAATATTTGTTCACAATAATATTAAAAATTAGCTTTATTTTTCTTTGAAATCGCTTTTATAGAAAAATTTGAACAATAAGGAAACGAAATAGATTGGCTCAAGTATTAAATATGACACAAATAAATGATAAATACTTATCCTAACCACATCTTAAGACTCCTACAGGAAATAAATTCTCAACTTAAAAGAATGAATAGAATTTTAAAGGCGATTCATAATTTAATTATACGAATCTTACATTCCTAAGTGAATACAATGCATAATAAATTACTTATTTTTCCTCAAATAAATAAATCATGGATCAATTCAAAGAGGAGAAAATATAAATTTTTCTGTTAATAATTTAAGATATTATCAAGTAAATGAATTTAGAAATAAATATTATTACTTTCTTAAGTTCCAAATCAAACCAAAGAATTTGTTTTTAATTAGTTGATTAGTATGAAACATATTTTAGTTATAAGATGAAATATTAATTTTCTTATTTATTTTTAAGAATTTTCTGGTTTTAAAACTGTTTTATAATTTTTTAAGAAGCATAAAAGGAAATTGTTTTAAGGAAAAATATCGAAACTTCCGGTGGAAAATATATTAAAATATTCAATTAACTTCTTTTAAAGTTTAAAATTGTTTTTAATTGCAAGTTATTTTCTTCAACTTTTGCATCCTTAACTGTTATGTTTTCAACATACCTTTCTTCATTTTATTTGATACCATAAATTCAGCTTTAAAAATATCAAAAATAATAATTTAATTCTTCTTCAAACTTTTGCAATTTTTTTCTTCTAGAAATAATTGAATAATATTCGAAGAATTAGTTCAGAAAATGTAAATATTTGGATATAACTCTTTGCAGATAGAAGTTAAGAGTGCAGTATCTTTCTAGTGTATAAAATTTTAAATTTATTCTAATACAGGTTTTATGTATAATGCTTTCGAGTAAATTAAAAATAAAAATTCATTTATTTAAAATTTTCAAAGTTGCGCTCTAAGATACCATAAAGCCTGAATAATACAATTCAATAATACAATAACAATCACAAAACTTGTTATTTTTCCTGTTAATTTACATAATAAAAAGAATTGTGGTAAAAATTTCCGTATCGTACACTAATACAATTTCTGGTACAAAACAATCTGTAATATGGGTTGATTAAGTCATAATATACTATTACCTGATTGAAAACCTCATCCGCTTTAAAAATTACAAATACGAAAATAACAGTTGACATTTTTCAATCGCTTAAAAAATAGGCCCCGATTTTCAAGACTAACCAGACGCGAATGTAAAGAAACAATTATGATTCGAAATGAAAGAAACGGAAGGTAGCCAATAAAGACTGAAAAATAAAGGTAGTTTCATATGAAGCTGTCATTCTTATATTTAATTACCGAGAACTAGAAAAACCACATGGGCCAAGACAGAAAAAAAATTAAAGAAAAAGATGGAAAGAAAAATCACAATGGTCGAGAGGCAAATCCGGATAAAATGCATTTCCATACGTTATGGAGAGTTGGGGGAGAATAATGTCGTTAACAAAGAGAATCGTCCTTCAAGTGAATAAAACAAGAATCAAAAGCATCAAGATGAGTTAAAGCTATCAGGTTGAAACAAATTGTGTCTTTATTGAAATTAAATTTGTGCCCAAGAATACTTATGAATACAAAAAAATATTCTAATTTGATTTGTTTGAAAACAAAATAGATTAAAAGTAATATTACTAATTTATAGTTAACTTTAATCTGTTTTGTTATCTTGACTCACGTCTGATGAGTTTTAAGAACAGGTGCCTATTTTCGAGTGGTTGAAACGTATCGACTTTTCCATCGTTATAGTTTTTTAAACAAATTAAGTTTTTCCCTTATGAAGTATTTTTTTACCGTTTCAGTTTCTTGAAATTTTTCATTTTATTGGCCTTAATTGCCGTCAACAAGAGAATTAGGAGTCAAATAAATAAAACTAAATTTCCGGCCATCAAAATTAAATGGTGTGACTGGGATGAAAATAATTTTAGCTTTGTCGAACATCAACTTATGCCCATATTTTTTGAAGCTCTTGATACATGTCGACTGTTTTTTTTTTTTTTTTAATATTTGTATATTTTTGAAGCGAATAAAGTTCTTGATCAGGTAATATCTTACCGCTTCAGTTTCTTGGGATTATTTATTCAAAATATAGGATTTTTAAACAATTCATTCGGCGATTTTTCCGTTATGTATGTGCTATGTGCGATTTTTCCGTTACGGATGTGCTATCTATCCGAAAAAGAAAAGAAGCTGATAATGCAGACGCTTAATTTTATTTCTGCTTTATGAGAAGTGTACTCACGGCGACTATAACTAAGCAAAAGATGTATGTTTACGGCGTCTCGGTTGTAGCTGTTAACAGGTTGTAATAGTCACCAAAAATTTACTTCTACCGAAAGAAAGGAAAAATTTAAATGTGTTTACAACTGGTCTTTCATCTTTTCCGATTAAGTACCAGCGCTGATATAGTGATGGCTTACCGAATACTCTGGTTTAATAAAAATTATAGTTCTTATTACATCACTTTTCGCAAAAAAAACAAATCTAAAAAGTAAGTTTAACCCCAAAAATAGTTTTTATGCCATGTTCTAAGATATCAAAATAAAATTACAGAATTCTGCCACATATACCAATTTTTAAGATTATGAAACCCTATTTTATTATAAATTTAGGGCTGTGGTAGCTCAGTCGTAAGAGAATCGCACTCTAGCCTCGAGGGACCGGGGAACGATCCGCGACTCCACTAAGACTCATCGAGTATATCGGATACATACTTGCTCGTAAAATTTTGAATAATCAAAAGTTTGAACTAAGTAGTACCATGGGTATGGGGTTATGGAAAAAGTTTCCTTCCCCTTCAGTACACTCTAAATTGTAAAAGTGGCCTGACAAATGAATTGTGCTGCCATCTATCAGCGGGGTTCTAAACTTCGACGTACTTTAACCCTTGCACTACTTTCTTGTCAAATGAAAGGCGAACATTCTTAACTTAGATCGCAAAGGCCGATGGCTGACAGACTTGGCTTTTCCGAGTGTCATTAAAAACAACAACATTGTAAAATTTAACAAAATCATTACTAAAGAGCTTCGATAAATAATTACCAAGCTTTCTGGTGTTCCCATAGATCCAGAAGCATGGAGAATTTTACCGCATTCTAGTAGTTCCGGCAAACATTTTTAGGTTTTTTTTCTGCGTAAAACAAGCACTACATATACTATTATATATCTTTCTACACAGAATCAAAAAATATTATGTACTAAAATATTGTCAAACTCACGTACCTAGTTAGAAAGAGAATTATTTCAGTACCTATCGTAAGGTTCAGTACCTATCGTCAGGTACCTATCGTTAGGTTTTTCATACCGAATGTCGCCATGTTGTAAAATAAAATTTCATGATAAGTATTTTTATTTTATTTTATAACCGTCATTGATCACCAGATCCTATTTTGGTTTTACGACTACTAAACTCCGTAGCCTTGTAATTTAAAACCAATACTGAAGACCTCAGGGGGTACTCCAGGATCAGTACCCCCAGAGGTGTGATTTGTAATAGGAAGATGGAGAGCTTTGTCACACGACAGAATTAACGTGCTTCAGTCACCATTTACTACGCGGTGAGTCTTCGGCCGGCGGGGATCAAACCCACAACCTCTTGGACGTGGGTCCAGTGCCCTACAAACCAGGCTATCCCAGCCCATGAATATATTGGGATTAATGGAAGTATCGCATAAAAGTTAAACCTGAAAATCAAAAAGAGACCCAAGAGATCAAACATGTTAGTTTTAATCTCAGCATCTCAGAGAGATTATAAGATAGATCTTAGGATCTAAAATAATTCATGAAATTACAAGCGTAACGCGATGCTTCCTCATTAAAATATGATCTTTATTTTTATCTTTTCTATCAAATTAACTATTTAAAATTCTTAATACAGAGCTTAAAACATTTTAAGGCAACAAAACAATTTCACTAAATCAATGGTATCTGTGTTAAATGTTAATTGTTTAAAAATGAATTGGCCACTACACATTCAAAAAGAAACCAATCTAAAAAGTTTATTTCTTGAAAAATAGTTTAAATTTTAGCAATTTGGAGTAAAAACTTTTACTTCTTAGCAAAACATTAATAGAGAAAGAGAACTAAGGATTTAGACAGTTTATTTACATTTTTATAAATTATGTACCGTAAAATTATCAAACCAGTAAGACCAATCAATCCAATCAAATCTGCTTGAATTTTTTTAGCTACTATTTCCAACATTATATATTATTTAATCAAACCTAGATAATCTCCTAATTACAGGTAATAATGTATAGCCATAAATCAATAAAAACATTCTATATATCATATGGCCTTTTAACTCATTCCAAGCGAACCATCTTGGATTGGATACTTGGATCAACAAAATTCGATGCATGGAAAACTAGTATTTCAAATGCAAAAGTATGATGATGGGGATTTATCATGCCCCATTCTTAAAAAACAAATTGTTTGATAATGTAATTATAAATTGTTTCAAATAACACATTTAACAAATATTAATAAAACACTTATTAAAAAGCTTTGACTTACAAATAGCTATAAATTAACTAACAAAAAAAATTACGTGGTTTATCATATTGCAATTTTTCTCGTTGACTGCCTTCCTTCCAACCATTGATTTAAGGCGATTATCAATTACTTAATCGAAGATTAAAGTATAGTAACAATATCAGTACAGCTCGTATCAAATAAGCAAGAATTGTTTAAGATAAAATCTGAAGCATATATATTAAGAAATAATAAATTGATGATCTTTGAATTGCATTTAATAATGCATATCTACACACTTTCGCAAATAATGTCCGGATCACATTGCGTTTTGACCCTGTCCAAAGATCTATAGCGACGATCTTCATGTGAAAAAAACTATTAATAAAAAACTAATTTAATTTCCAATATTAAGTAAGATCATTCAGTTAGAACTTGCTATGCACTTAAAAATCAAACCCTCATTTTTGATTATTAAACAATCATTTTAAAATTATTTCGTTATAAAATCATGTGATTGTAATTGAAACATGAACTCTAAAATATTTCATGAAACTTACTTGAAATTTAGGAAAACATTTTACAAAACAAACTAACTTTGCTCTTGTGTCATCTCAATATATTCTGTAGTATATTCTGAGAGTTCTGCAGCAAATTTTTCTGATTTTAAAGCTATTTTTCCCTATAAGGCGTGATGTTCCAAGAGTTAGAGCGCTCAGTTAGCACTCAATTGGCGCTCTGATCAGGCAGTCGTCCGGAATTTGATTCTTGTAAACATATTTCTCTCATGTTCTTCTAATATAAGTTGCCTTTATGAATCTATTAAGTTCAATATCTTTCATTCCATCATTTTAAACGAAATTAGTATCCGCAAATAAGTGAAGATAGTAAATTTCTCAATTTGGAGGAAAATTTGCTCTGAGCAAGAACTGCAACCAAAGCGAATAAAAAACATTTTGGTAAAATTACCGTAATGCATAATAATATTGTTTTCGGTAAAAAAAACACAATTCTGGTTATTTAAACCAAATTATACGGAATTTAAACCATTTATTTGCTAATTTTCCAATTCATATGGTAACGGTTTACCTAAAATTCAGGTTTTCAACATTTTAGTTCATATTAAAACACATTTAAAAAATACGAAGCTGTAAAGCAAATTTAACCGAATACTCGTACATGGTTTTTATGCCAAGGTATCATGAAAAAATTATTAAATTTTACTACATTTCCCAAATTTTATCACATATATTATAAAACCATATTTTTAGTTGATTTTAACAAAATCTTTTCTTAGGCACTTCGGTAATAATGGTAAATTTTACCATATTCTGGTATTTTCAACAGCACTTCTTGTCGATTCAAGAAAAAACGTCATTAATGACTTCAAAAATTTATAGTATTTTTTGTACAGTGTGGAAAAATATAGTCGAAATCAATATTTTAAAATTATTTCTTTAGCCTAAAATGCAAACTCTTACAAACTCTATTAGTTTATGTTGTGTTTGTGCGCAATTGAAAGTGTTGAAGACATTTAATACACGATAATAATTTATAAAAACAATATTATTTTTATCTGATCGTGGAAGAAAGATGTAATTAGGTTTGATTTATAAGTTAGAAAAAGAAATACCAGCTTATATGACCCCTTTTTTTCGACCACATAAATTCCTCATTCACTGTAAGCAGGCTATTAAACTGATTTATATCTAAGATTCTTAATCGGAGTGTTACGTAAACGTCGCTCCTTGAAATAAGCGTTTCTATTTGATATCTTTATTGTATGAATGAATTATTACAAATATGTACTGAATTGCAGCCCGACTAGAAAAAATGGGTGAAAAGTTATTAGAACTTTATCTTTAGTAGAATAATTACATACAGATATGATTCGTAAATAATAAATAATTTAAGCATAGCGCATTTTCTTGAATATAAAAATGTATTCTATCCCAGTTAGCAAAATAGTGTAGATAGTTTAAGCAAACATTGCAAAAAAAGGTCGAAACTACACTGAATAAAATATTTATATTTGTATACAAAAATTATACATTTTAGTATGCGTCAAAAAAAGAAGAAAACCTGAAATGAAAACATAAGAATTCTTAAAAATATTTTTCCATTGTATTCTGAAAATATTTGTGGCTATATGCTGTAATTCTATTACACAAAATTTATCATGATAAGTAGGGAATATTTTGAAATCAGCTACTATAAATATATAGGGATTAAATATAAGTCTAAGATAAGGATGGGGGAAAACTCTGATGCTACATTTAAAGATATTTCAATTTTTCTCTTTTCTATAAAAAAAGAGCTAAAAAAAAGTACATTTTGAGTCTTAATCCGGAATAAATTGATGTTTTCTGGGTCTTCGAAGAAAGAATCTTGACTGTTCAAAAGAAACTGAATAAATCTTACTTTTTTGCATTTTCCTTCCTAAGCTGCTAAAAAGGGTAGGAACTCAAGTTACTTGGCATAAATCTCAACCGAAAACTGACTGAAACTTTTTGGGAGTTACATTTTAAATACATTCAGAACTTTAATTTAAAGTCAACTCATTACTGTACTCATTACTCAGTTAAGTAAAGATGGCCATCAGGCCTATTAAGAGCACTCCAAGAGACCTTCTGCATAGTAGAAATAAGCAATAAGCTTTACCCATGTCCAAATAAATAAGAACTGTTGTTCTGTGATCCATACACCTTAAAAGTGTACTAGTATCGTGTAGACAAAAAAAACTGCTTAACATGACAGAGTATAATAAGTGCCATATTTGCATGTTTGAAAAGTCGTTGTATCCTTAAAAGTTGTTGTAGCCTTAAAAGAAACAAACAGTTTTAATATTTAAATGTTTATCTTTTAATGACTCAGAGTGAAATTTCTCGTTGATTTTAAAGAGAGCCCATATTATTTGCCAAACATTAGTATAGATTTCCAACCTGATTACTGTCTACTACTGCAACTTGCTGATGTTTTAGATTTAATTCTAATTTCATTTCCTGTTGCTCTCTCAAGTAGAATAAATTGATCGATTTTCAAAATTTCATCTGTTGAAAAAGGAATTAGGAAAATTCGAAAAATTAAAGGAATTCGTTTTATTAGTATTGCTGTACATTAATATTTATGTAGTAATAATAAAAGTATTATTAACACAGTTAATAATTATTTATTTAGCACAGTTAATAATTATTTAATCGTAAAATATGCAATATTTATGAAACCATTTTTTTAAATCAAATAGTTGAGTTTTAATTAAGTAACAATTCATTCTAAAAGAAATAAATTATGAATATGAAGCATATTTAAAGTTAAGATATTAAAAATCTTTTTCTTATTTCGCTTTTCCTAAAAAGTGATAATCAAGCAGTTTCTCCAAGGAAATATATACGAAATTTGCTTTTTTTAATGCTAATAAATTTTACTTTTTTAAAAACATATATGAATTTTGCTTTTTTGAAAAAAATAAAGGCGTTCCTTTTTTATTTTGCACACTGTACATTAATACTTATGTTGCAATAATAAAAAGACTACAAACACGTTGTTAATAATTATTCAATTGCAAAATATGCAAAATTTATGAAAACATTTTTTCAAAACAAATGGTTGAGTCCTAATTAAGTAACAATTTATTCTTGAAAGAAATAAATTATGAATATGACGCATATTTAAATTCAAGATATTAAAAAAACTTTTTCATATTTCGCTTAGCCTAAAAAGTGATAATCAAGCAATTTCTCCAAGGAAATATATACGAAATTTGCTTTTTTTAATGTTAATAAATTTTACTCTTTTAAAAATGTGTAGGAATTTTGTTTTTTTTTTCAAAAATAAAGGTGTTCTTTTTTTATTTTGTAGTACTTATGTTGCAATAATAAATACTTATGTAGCAATAATAAAAAGGCTACAAACACATGGTAAATAATTATTCAATTGCAAAATATGCAAAATTTATGAAAACAGTTTTTCAAAACAAATGGTTGAGTTTTAATTAAGTAACAATTTATTCTAAAAAGAAATAAATTATGAATATGACGCATATTTAAAGTCAAGATATTAAAAAACTTTTTCATATTTCGCTTTTCCTAAAAAGTGATAATCAAGCAATTTCTCCAAGGAAATATATATGAAATTTGCTTTTTTATCTTTCCGTGACATTTGATACGCTATTACACTGCACTTGCATACTTATAAAATAATTATCATAAAGTCCAAGTCCATGCAAAGTGAAACTAAAAAGTAGCTGTAAAAGCTTAATTACGATACCGTTGAAAGCCCATTATCTCTGAAATATTAAACCCAATACCTACGCCGCATATAATTGCATTAAGAAGCAACTGCACAAGAAACAAATGAAAAAATTGGGAGAAAATTCCTGGAAAAAAAGGATCTTAAATTTTCCCGGCGACAAAAATAATTAAAATAGCAAAGCTCGTTAAGAAAAGTTAGTGTCGCAAAAACCTCTCTCTTCCGTTATGCGGTTACTCAGTCTTTTTTTCTCGCTCTTTTCATTTGATATTTTTTCTAAGTCACGAGAAATTTATATTAAAACTGCAATAATGTAGCCCAAAGAAAAACAAAGTTTTTTTTGGTCGATATTAAAAGGAAGGAAAGTATTACTTCTGAAGCCAATAAAACAGCAGTTGTTCTTTTCTATTTAACCCCCACATTATTATCATTCTTATCTGCATAAGAATAATAAGACTCCAGCAGGGCTTAATAAAATAGCTTTTTGGTCACATGCCGAGACAGTTCAAACGAGGGAAGGCTTAACACGTTACTTAATTTAAATTTGATTTTTTTTCATTATCTTTTATAAACTATTATTTTCTTTAATATCTTTATACAAATGAACTTATATTTAAAAAAATTTAAAGTAAATATAATTTAGGCTTATTTTTTTCTGATATATTGTGATCATTTTGAAATAAAATAGGGATAACTAATACATATTTACCATATCTTAAAATAGATTTTTTATTACTCAATTTAAGTTTAGAATAATTTGTTTTCCTAAGTAATATATTCTTTTATTATATTACTAAAAAAACTTATATAAAATTATGATATATTTTTATGCATTAATACATTTTTAAGACAAGGGAGTTATAGGTATTTTCTATTAATGAAAAATATAAGAAATAACATATATTTTTGGATTGAGCCATGTTTTATTAGACATAAAAGTTTTGGATATAAATAATGAAATTTCAACGCATGCAATAACACCAAAAATATCGTAATGATAGCAGCATCCCTATTCAGGATTTAAAAAATATATGAAAATTGCGCAACACAAATTTTGTGTTACTGATTAACCCACTAACAATCGGAGCATATATACTGAATGTAAAGTCAATCAAAGAAAGATGCCGCCAGAACTGATCATCTCGATCACTCTTTCATTCATGACTGACAAAACGCATCGCAGATGCCATGAGACGAAATCTTTCGATTATTTCTAAGCATTTAATCCGCATCAGCAATAGATTAAAGAGAGATCTCGGTGTTTGCTTGCCCTGGAATATTTATAGTGTGCTCTTTACGAAGATTTATTCATTATTATCTCTTTTAAAAAAGCGGTGACCATACGTAGCGATCATTTCCTGATAAATACATTCATTATGTTTACTTTCACCCCTTTAAGAACAGAGTTGATTTGTTTCGGGCACATCTTTTTTAATAAGACTTTACTCTCATTTTAAAAACTCTCATGTGAACTGGTTGACCTTAACCAGTTATACGCAATCTGCGGTGCACACTTAATACTTCAAATTGTGGTTTAATATGTGTTACTATTTCTAACGCTATCACAACAATCTTACTTTTATTTGGTCAATCCGCATACATTTGTACACTCTTCATAGATTCTATCGAACTCGATAAATTTTATTTTATTAATATTAAGAGAAATCTTGAAAACAAGCTACGTAACTTTCAAACACTCACGTATTAGTGTATTAGCAGTACTTAGTGTTATCACTTAAAAAACTATTTATTATTTGATTAATCAGACGTCAATATTTACTATTTTTATCTTAGTACCGAAATCTCAGAGTCATTATTCAATTGCATTTTTTTTTTGTTTAACGAAATATAAATTGAAATGCATTATAATCATTTGTTATTATTTCTAACGTTAACAAGAGTTCAGCTGCGTGATTTACTATAAGATACAGCAACGAGGGGAAATTCAAATACATTAGGTATTCGAAATACACTTTTAAATAAATACATTCCCGTAATATATACAGTTTTTAAATCTTACTTTGAAAATAGTCATACCAATTCTAATCGCTAAGCCTGATGTAAAATTTAATTAAACTATTCCTTTCCAAATAACTTTATTTTTTTTAAAAAAAAGAGAGAGATTAAAAATTTAGTGAAAACCATCTATTTCATATCACATATTGAAAAATACATAGACATGCCTTTTCAAACAAAAACAAAAAAACTTTTTCCCACATAATTATATATTCTCATGGTTTCTTTCTAAATACTTTTTTTCAGACATTGACTAACAGATTGAAGAAAATACATTATTTTAATATAATTGAGTATTCATTTTACAAAAAATTAATTCTAATTAACTTAATATCATTATAATATTTATTTTGTCTTAAAAGGGTTTCATTTTTCAAAAGGGTTAATTTATTTCATAAATTAAACAACTACTTAAAATATTTATGAAAATAAACCGTTTAACTGACATTCAAACGTGCTGTAATTTTTCACACAATATCCATACCATCAAAAATAACGTTTTTCAGGAATCACTTTTTTTAATAAATATTTTTTCACATTAATTAAGAAACATTTTTTTTACATAAAGGATTACTTTGTGTTTTTCAATGTTTAAAATTTATTTTTATACGAAACTCTTAAATGAATATCACGCAAATCTAATCGCTCATTACTCAGTTTTAGGCATTTTAAATAAAACTGAAGGAGATTCATTAATTTTCCGTAATGAATTCTAACCTCCGCTACTTTTAATCGATGATGTAATGTGCATGAACTAACATAAACGTTAAAAAGACGTTTACTTTAGTATTAATGAAGCATTAATTATCTCTCTGTAATGAAATTGATGATCCCTCTCTACCGGTATAAATATTCTCATGTTTATTTAAGACAAAGAGAAAGATTAAAATCTCGACCTAAGTAATTATAACATCAAAATTTCTTTGCTCCCTTAATTAACTATAGTAGGATTCGTTGCTTAAACGACTATAGTTTAAAAATTTTATTAACTAATTAAGATTAATAGAATCTTTATATGAGCTCTATTTTAACCAATGATAAATAGGCGTCAAAATATACCATGTTAAGAGCAACAAGTTATAAACGAAAAAAGTAAAAAATTAATGCATATGTCTTTTAAATCAGTGTTCCCCAACCCCAGGTCCGCGGACCGAGGATCAAATAGTACCGAGCAGCCCATTTCATTGAAACTGAATTTAAATTCCTTGATTTGTACCCCAAATTAAAAATATCTGTGTTCCATTAAAATTTCACTTATTTAAAAAAAAGGGGCCCCCGAAGGCAGTGACATAAATTTTTTAGTGTTTGTAATGTATCATTGTCTCCGATTACCCCTAGATGGAACCGTCTCATTGCAGAGAAACAAGCTCAGGGTTCTCATTGATTTAACGTTCTAGTAAGTTAAAATGTTAAATCACTTTATATTTATTTTATGGTGCAACTGTATTTCATTTTGAAGGCATGTTTAAAATACAATTAAATTAAAATTATTATATCAAAATAATCTGAAATATAAACAATCATACAAATATAAACACATTACCCCCCCCCCACACACACACACACACTGGGCCGCAGTAAAATTATCAAACGTTGACAGGTCCGCGGTTATAAAAAGGTTGGGGAACATTGTTTTAAATGACACAAGTTATATCTGATAAATAAATAATAGCTAAAATTTTCACGAGTAAACTTATGTTCCTTGATATAAATAGTTTCAAAAATGGTTATATATTAAACAAGTACCCTTCTAAGATTGTTCTTTTACAAATAATAGATTAATATTGTTTAGAAACCGTGATTATGATTTGAAAAGCACAGAATACATCATCAATATACACATCACTGAGAATCAATTTTATTACACTGCTAATCAATATTTTAATCGAAATATATTACATTGAGAAAAAGTATGGTTAAAACTACTAGAATGTGTTAAAATTTAACGTGTTTTTGGTTTTAAGAGCACTCCAAAATGCTTGATAATTTTTACCGTAGATCTTTGGTAGTAATTTTGGGAAAATAACAATAAGCAGTGAACTGATCGTAAAGAAGCGGTTCCCAGTGGAACTGGCTGTGGACTGTAAGCAGGTGAGAGATCACTTTGATCAGCCTAAATAGGGATCGAGGGTAAATGATATAAACTGTTAAACCTCGCTAAACTGTTCCACTGTAAAGTGTTCGACTTCACGCTCAGGTCGTCAAACTACCAAGGTGGTGAAGCCATCACCTTTGGTGGCATCAAAATTGTCTGCATCAAATTCTCTGAGTCAAAATTGCAATGGTAAATCTTCGAATAATCCTCAAGGATGTTTCCCAGACCATTGCCAATAGCCCATCGTGCAGCTCTAATGTGACATTAATAAGGTACTTACCTACCTTAATCTCAACTAAAAGAATTAAAGAACAAATGTATCAAAAGCTTATATTTATTTAAATATCTGACTTAAGATTCTAAAATCCACTCAGTGAGCTGAAATACAAAATTAAAAGTTGGATATGTTGCAGGAAAAAATCATAGTTTTAATGAATATTTAATCAAAAATCAGAGTTTTAAAATTTAATCAAAAAGCTAAAGTTAATTAAAGCCTTGTTAACAATTAAAATTAATCAATACTTTTAAAACTAGTTTAAGTTAAATTAAAATTCTGTGATTCCTATTATTTTAAAATTTAATATCGTTTTCAAAAGAGTTTGTAAGCAACATAAAAACATCATCAGTCTAGGGTAGTCTTAATCGACCTGGTGAAACTATTTTACAGTAAAATCTCGAGCCAGTACAAAAGATTTTTCTCCTACTTTTCCTTGTTTCACTTAAAAAACATTTGAAAGATGGCCGTGCAGTTTCCAAGTCTATAAAACAAACAAAAGAAATTGAATATTACATGTCACATTATGACAGACACAAAATGTCACATTATGACATGCAGCTGAAGCTGGTTCTGGATATTTCAAAACCAATGTATTAAAGTTTTCATTCATTTGTGATATGATTTTCAAATACTTTTCCTTGTTGTAAAAGTTTATTATTTACAGCGCTATCTGTCAAAATATTAGTGAATCAAAATCCGCAAGTCTTCTGGGGAAAAAAGTCATGTCTTGTGGCTTGAATTTATTGTAAGGAGTTTTTCTAACTTCCACCATTTTCTTGATATAAATTCTTAAAACCCATTCGTGAAATTTAGAACATTTTGAAGACATTATTTATTGAATAAGTTTTATTAATATTTCAACCAAACAAATCTCCATTATGAATTTCTCGACTTTCTAAAAGAAAACGGGAAAAGTTAAAACTATCTACCTCGTTCCTTCTTCCTAAAAATAAGTGGTGTTAGCTTTGAAAATTGCTCAATGAAATACTTTGCTTCGAATTTCTCTTTAAGAATTTTTTACTGAATCCCATACTGTACTTAAACACAGGAATCTGTATTACGATTAAAAGTAAAAGCTCATTAAGTTCTCCAAATAATGAGGTAAAATATTCACTCCCGAAATGCTAAGCATGCTCAGCAACTTTTGGGGAACGCAAAATTCTCTAAAATCACGCAAGTGCAATGCAGGGCACATACATATGAGTAAAAACAGAATCAAAAACCTTTACGAGGAATACATATGAAATATGCATTCCTTGGAATTCATAGAATACATATGAAATATGTATTCCATGTAGCAATATACATGAGACATAGAGAAATTAAATATGTATACATACGAACTGTTAATATGTATTAAATAAGTAGCTAATTAAAAAGCGTTTGAAATCGAATGCACATGCAATAAGTTCATAACCAAAAAGTATTCCCGAAACCAACTGTAAAATTTAGGTGGAATGCGAAAAATGATGAAACCTTTTACATGGTTTTCGAAGCTCCTTCGCCAAGAAAAATAAAAAGTCGCAGGTGGAGTGCCATTTAAAAGCAAAGCTGTAAACTGTATTTGTCATCCTACTGCAAAGAATTATCTGGTCTTTAAAACAAACTAGTTAAGTTAAATAACTTAAATATTCTAAAAGTTAATAATTTTTTTTAATATTCGCCTATTTGGTGACATTTTTCCAACTATATAAAATTATCAAAATGAGTAACTTATTATTATTTGTGTATTTTTTTAAGATTTATACTAGCCCAGATAAATGCAAAATTGAAGTAAGTTTTTAAATAATAAAGAAAAATTCGACCAGAAAGGTTTCTTATTTTTCCTCCATATTGACGCTTTGTGCCATTTTCAGAATAAACAGAGAGTGCAATGACTAAAAATGGATTAAACTTGACCTAACAGGTATAAGGAACGGTTGCTAACTCACATCAGTTATTAAAATAGCATATTATTTTCAAAAAAGCATCATTTACTGCGACTACAAAGAGACTTCGAAAAGCAGTCTTACACCATATTTTCAGTTATTGTACTCTCAAATATTGCTTTTCTTCATACAATAATACATATTCATTCATTTGCATATGTCAACAAAAACTGGCTTACTTCCTTTATTTATATTTTTTGTCTGAGATATTCGATATATACAGTCAAAGAAATAACTAAAAGGTGAAACAGCCAATATTTCACAAATTTTAAAGTTTGTAATACAAAGTTACTCTTAAACTTCCAAAACAACTTGCAATCAATAAGAAAGCAGTATAAACTATGTAGTGTCGCATAAGCAAAGATAATTACCAAAATATTTCTTAACTTTGTTCTTTTTTCATAAAATTGCATGTTACGTCCATTTTGGGAAAAGGCTGAAATAGTTATTAAAATACTGCAATCACTGTCAAACTCTTTTTGTAACTCCTATAATATTTTACATTTTATTTGCGAGTATACTTTATGTAATTACGATGCGGCAAAAGTAAAAAATTTCTGTTTCGTCCCTTTTTTCTGGATTCTTTTACTTGCAGCTGTGTTATGCAAACTTTGTCATTGTTAGTAATATTTTGACGAGAACAACTCTTTTGAAATAAAATCGATATTCATATCAAAAGTAAGAGAATACCAGATTCTCTTTCACTACTTTAATTGCAAGGTAAACTTAATTATAGTTTTGGAATCCAAGACGCAACGAAATCATAGTAATTATGGATTTTAAGATAAGGCACAGTTACTCAAATTATAATGAGTGAATGAAACGGTTTCTCTCGTTTCTCGAGTTTTAAGAATGGTTAATTGCAAGTTCTTCAACTTATTTTTTGTCTACAAGATATTAAATCGTCTAAGTAAAAGAATGAAGGTACTGAATTGATCAATATACATACTTTCTATTTAATAGTTGATTCATAAGATATAACACAGAGGACACAGATATAACACAGAGAAAAAATATCTGCTGAAATGACCGTAGTGATTAATACTGATATTTCTGGTAAAAAAAAGCCATACTTTTAGCTAATAAAACTAAAATTTACAGTATTTGAACCATTAATTTGGTAATTTTTACGTTCATAGGGTAACGGTTTACCGAGAATTCTGCTTTTCAAAATTATAGTTCTTATTCCCACACATTTAGTAAAAAATACAAAGTGGAAAATTACATTTAACCGATTAAATGGCTCTTATGCCATGCCTTTTAGTTTCCTACAAATATTTTTTCGACAAAAAAGTCAAGAACGTTCCACTTCTTCCTACTATTAAAAAATTAATTAAAAATAAATAAACAAAAAGGTTTTTTTTTTTCAATAAAAATACATTTCGAAAAGGAAAAAAAAGTTTCTTTTCTGTTGAACGTTAATTTCTCAACAACCATATTTTATTTAAAATTGATACAAGATGTCCAAAATTATAAAATTACAAAAATGTCGCATTTATGAACTAATTTAAGTCTTTACTTAGTTAGTACTTCTTTGCAACATAGCTGGTCGGTTTTTTGCTTGAGAATTAAATAATATTTGATTGTTTGTTTTTTTAATATCAATTTGATATTATATTTTTATTCGAGAAATTTTTGCATCTTTAGGAGTAAGGTTTGTGAGAAATATTTATATGAAAATACGTCTCAATATTTCAATCCTCATTCATTTGTGTTGTTTGTTAAAATTAGAAAAGTTTTAAAGGTTTCTACAAGAAATATGTATTTGCATATCGAATACATTTCGCAATAAACATAATTGATTAAAATACAGTAGAGCATTTTAAAACATATAGTTTGCAGTAACTGCCCATTTAAACGTTTAGTTAAGTTTAAGACACCAATAAATAGCATTATTCTTATTCAAAGTGTAATTTTAATTAATCAGTTAGTTTTGAATTTAATCAAACATTTTTAGGAGCAACGTATAATTTTTTTGAAAAATGTACATAGCATATAACCATTTACATAATGTTCCTTATTTAAAGTTATCAAAACATTTAAAAATGATTGCTAACTTTTATTAAATGATATGAAATCTTTCTAAAGATACAACAGATTTTCTTTAGAAAACCGATAAAAAGAAACTAACAATAAATTGGATGGAGAAGTTTGAGAAATATTGATCTTTTTTGAAAAAAGTTTCTTAGATCAAAATTTATTGCTTTTTATAAAAGATAAAAATCAATTCAATCGTTCACTTTTTTTAAAGGCAAATATTAAAAAAAATCTTTTTTTAAAAGTTTGAGTTTTAATTATGATACGAAAATAAAATTTGAATAATTAAACTGTGAAAATAATCAGAAACAAATAAAAATGACATAATTTGTAAATCAGAGCATGAATAAGAGTATGCAACTCTAAATAATAATAATGTAATTATAATAATAGAGTATGCAACTCTAAATTGTAATATAGCATTTAAAAATGAATCAGCTTGGATGAAATAAATTGAGAATACATTGCTAATGATTAGCTGAGTTTAAAATGTCAAGTAGCTAAAAGCTTATCATTTTGAAAATTGCATTTTAATAAAATTGGTACAACATTAAACTATGATACCAGTATTAAATAAATAATCCTAAAAAAGTGAAGAGGACAAACTGGAAACGCTTTAAAATTTATAATTAAGGAGCACGATCGATGTGTTCCTTATAAAAAATTCGAGAATTGATTACCTTGTTAACGACACTAGTTCTGCACCTCTTCTCTATAGCTTGTGAAAATGCAATTTAACCCTGATTTGCCCCTCTCAGCCACAGCAGTTTTTTTTGTTCTGTTTTTTAATTGTTTATTTTTATTCTCTGTCAGCTACTGAGATTTTTCTAGTTTTGTTTCTCACCTTCATTTTCTATTTTTTGTTAGCACCTTTACGTATTATATTTCAAATCACTTTTATTTCTTCTCATTCACGTGTGGTCAGGCAAGACTTGAAAATGGGTGCCTATTTTGAGTGCTTGAAACATGTGTGGGGAGTGGAGTTATCGACAATGTCAACGTTCATATATGAAAGGGTACCCCCACCATAAAATCGAGTTAAAATGTCTTATATACTAGTGAATTGGAATTGTATTTTTGTTGTGGTAGATACGTTACAGTACTTCCCCACCAGAATTACAGAAGTGATAGAATTCGATGTATGGATACCACTAGTTGAGTCATTGCTGTTTTGTGAGAACTGTATTAAGTTCACGGTCGTGGTCACTCCTATGCTGCCTTTAGCAGTCGAGTGCATGTCGGCTGACATTGCATGTGATCGAGACGAGACTGAGTAGCAACAGTGCGAAAAGGATAATGTCGCAGTCACAAGTAGCAAGTCAACTGTTCAATGTGGACATCATTCGAAGTGGACGTTGCTGTCAAGATAGGCGTGTTCACATCACTTCCGAAGGTCACCAATGTGGGGAGTGGAGTTATCGACAATGTCAATCTTCATCTATGAAAGCGCAGCCCACCGTAGAATCGAGTTAACATGTCTTATATGCTAGTGAATTGAAATTGTATTTTTGTAGTTATAGATACGCTACACATGTCGAATGTTCAATCTAATCTGTTTATTTTTTAAGCGAATGAAATTTTTTAATCGAGTATTATGATACCAGCACTCTGAATCATTTTAACATACAACAAAGAGTTTACTTGTAGTACCATATAATGCTATATAATTAGGTTAAAGAAAGCCCATTAAAAAAAGCCCTCCAGAAACAGCCAGTTGTCAGCTTAGACAATTCTGGAGGTCAAGGTCAAAATTGTTCACTGGACACTTTTACTTCTCAAGCAAATTACTACCTATTGATCTAGAACAGTTCAATCCGCCATTGTTGATGAAATCCTGGTTATTCCCAGCTACAGCTTAATCTGTTAATCACTATACCATATGGGTTCTATGTCTATCAAGATGGGTCTACATAATCGGAATTAAATAATCTAATCTAAATAATCAAAGTTTATACTTGGTAAAAATAAATATATTTTTTTTTAATTATTAACCTAATGGTTTAATAATTTTTATCACCGCAAAAAGATCTGTTTTCATGAACTTCTAAAAAATGGATTTTGCATAGAATTTATTTGTATAGTAAAAACATAAAACGACGCAACTTTTTTTAACGATGTTATTTTAATCTCAGTATAATAACATTAAGTGAAATGATATCTTTCTCTATCTCCCAGCTTCCAAATTGCTAATGTAAATCCTGATTTCGTTTTATTTTTAATTACTTTCCTAGTTTTAAAAATGGTTCAACAGTTTTGTTGTTTTTTTTTCATTCTAAACTAATTTAAAATAAAAAATCCAATTTGTTAACTACTCTCTTCGCCATTTTTTATAGCATTGAGCGTAATCAGTACAATTTTATAGACACACTATAGCGCTATAAAACATTGCTTGAATTGTTAAAAAAAATTCTTCACTGAGTCCCCATCATAAAGCTACTTAAAATGACAGATATGATGAATGAGTGGATTTTCTTAAGAGAACCTTGATGCTCAGACACTCATAGCGATCGACGCCCGGTGCTTAACTCAATCCGTTAAGTTTGATCGTGATGCCCGGTACATTCCCTGACAGTTAACAGTGTTGAATTATGATTCCCTTTATAACTTAATCACTCACTAAGCATTTGTTTGTTCAGAGAAATGAAACCTTGCTCCTGCGGCTCAGGTGATTGGGTTGATTAGTTCAATTTATTTACAATTTGAAAGTGCAATATACGCAAAACTGTAATCAAAAACAATGCTAATAAATGTAATTAACTCTATTATAGTAAATAACATCTTATAGCTTCTTTACGGCGATAAGTTTTTCTGCATGCACTGTAACAAATAATTCTGCAGAAGGAAAACATATTCTTCATAGAGAGAAAAGATTAAAGAAAAATCAAATTTTTTTCTGTTCTTATCTGCGCACTGTGAAATTTTCCCCTTCTTTTTACAATATTTCCCTATTTGACGGCGTTTAAAGTTGTTTTAGAAGCAAAACGATTTTTCTCATTTTTTCATCGCAATCATAAGTGAATTAAAACAGGCTGTTCACATTCTAGTTCTTACCATGTTTACTATATAATAACTCTACTGTACTATATAATAACTCTACCGTCTAACTGACGATTTGCTTACTATATAATAACTTTACCTTTTTTCAAATCATTTTGAGATTTTTTTTTACTTGTTTTTATTTTTCAGTAATTATTTTATGACTATGAACATCGTATAGGTAAAACTGAGATTCTAATTTGTTGTAAAATTGATATTTCTTCTGATTATTATATTTCTTATTTGGTTTAGTACATTTCGTTGATAAGCATTTTTATACGAGTGGACTTCTACAATTTTAATCATTTTTACTCTTCAATAGTACTTCAATAATTAAGATTCAACAGATAAATACAGTTAAACATTTTTCTTCATGCTGCGACATTAGAACTGAAGCAGCTCAGAAGACGGAACATGTCCTACCCAATGAAGTGATACAGATTCGAATTCCAGCTTTGACTTGTCATATGAATGCTGCTTTTGGCTCGTATCTACCATAATGCTGACATGTGTATCTTATAAGTTTTTGTGAAAATAACATGGCTTGTTTGCTAAAATAAAATAGCATGACTTGTTTGTTAAAATAATGGAGTTTGTTAAAACAACAATACTTATCTGCTTAAAAAACAGACATTTGTTTTTAAATAGCAATCATTTTCTACAAAATAAACGATTTTATGCTTAAATATCAGCTGACAATTTCCTTTTTGTAAATTTGACAATTTTTTACAGTGTACTTATTGTTGTTGCAAAACGTAAATGGAACAAATGATATCATGGTATAGCAGTTTAGAGCAGCATCACAATAATATAGACTAACAGCAGGTTCTTTTTCACAGCAAACTTCTGTGTTTTGCATCAGATTGTGATCAACATTATGCGCGAAATTATCAATAACAGAAATTTCTTTTCTGAGACATCCGTTATTTTGTCGTCACTCAATATTTGAAAATTAGCAGCTGAATCTTGAACTACATACTAACGTGAAAACATACATTCTGCTCCTAAACTTGTTAAATTAAACTGCATCATCATTGAATATTATTTAAACTCTTTAGTATTTAAAATGTTTTTGTAAGCAAATCAATAAAGTTGTACGCCTATATACTAGAAAAATAATATTTAAGTGTCAGTTTTCTTTTTCATGTGGCATAAATATTGATTGTATACATAAAAAAATAAGAATATTTTTAGATTCTGAAATAAACATTATGAAGAAGAGAAGTAATATAACAAACTAGATAATTTATAACTTTTCCTATTTTTAAAAAAACTTCTTGCAAAATAAATTAGCACTTATTTATCGACATTATGAAAATCATTTAACTATAACAGTTTTTTTCTTGTTAGATTACCACTCAGTTACATTAAGATATTTTCTTCTAGTCAAGAAAAAAAATGATTACTTAAGGGACCTTAAGGTTGCGTTTTATAGTATTTTATGCATTCATAAAAGACTTCTGTTTCCAGAAGTATATAATATAAGAGGAGGGACGAATTTCATCGACTGGGGAAATTAAACGACCACTCTAAAATGCGAATTTTTCCTCTCCTTGTCCTAAAAAAGTGTCAAACGTTAAGCTTAAAAAAGGTGCATGCAGCAGAAGTAAAAAAAAGTTCTCGAACGCTAATGGATCTTCGATAGAGAAAAAATGGCCTAAAAAACCATTCAAGATGGTAAAAAGAAATAGAAGGTGAAGAATAAGATTTTTTTTCTTCTCGTTAAAAGAACATTCCAGATGTTCCGAAGATGTGTTTCTCAAACTCCTTATTCGGAATTTTTATCTTTTTCTTTAGTTTTCTTCATAATGTAATGTGTTGCTTCCTGATGAGCCTTTTCCCATTAGTTTTGTACTATACACTATTTCGAACATTTTTACAATGTACATTTAATGCATTTGGGAAAAAATATTCTCGTTTAGAAATGTATAATCATTAGGATCATTTTGACTAAAATATTGATTGTTTTTTACTATACCTGTAGATGATATATTTTTAAAACTTTGGAAACTTTTATAACTAATTCAACGAATATTGTTAGTTTCTTTATTTTTTATTTAAACATATTTTTATTTGAAATAATATATGGTTATGAAATAATGAATATGAAATAATATGTAATATATGGTCGATCACACACACACACACACATATATATATGAATTTATCAAGCAAGCAGTTTCATTTAAATCTGTTTAGTCAAGCACTTGTTATGTGATCTTCATAGTTTTTGAAATTTAAATAGCAGGAATTTGATTTTGTATTAATAAATAAAATTTTATTGGTGTTAAAAATGTTGTATAGTAACTGACAGAAATAGAGTAGTCATTTTAAATCATGCTTCATTAAAATTTTTGTAGCCCATATTGTTTTGAAAAATAAAACACATCTTATAAATTTTGTTTTTAGGCTTTGTATATTTTGTAGAGTTTTGCTAGAGTAGATTTTATTGAGCAGACAATCTATATATATTTAAACAAAACTGCTCTGCATTTCTTCCAANTTGGAATTAATTATTTAATGAAAAATTAAAATTGAAGTGAACATGGAATTCAGTAAAAAAGAAGATCAATTAAAAGCCCTTTTTAAATGAAAAAAATAATTAAATCCAATTTATATTTAATCTTAATAACCAATATATATTTACAAATAAGGGAATAAATAAAAACATTTAACAAATTTAAATGTGAGAAAATGAGCTAACTGATTTATTAATCAGTTTCTGAATAGTTGAGATGGAATCATTTCAAGCTAAGTTCAAGGATCGAAAACCTTCTTGTGTACTGAATTCAAATGAATGAAATATCTATATTATTTCAAAAGTCTGTTATTACGTTTTTCACTTTTTCATGTTTTCTTTTGGCGTCAGGGATACGTTTTGATGCTAAACACAGCTATATTGTTTAAATTTTACTAAAATTAACTTTTATACTTGGCACTTCTTTTTATCTTCGATTGTAAATGCTGATAAAACACATGCAGCCTGTCTTGCCAAATAGTTAAAAGAATGAAGGAAATGCCGGAAATTAACTAAGTTGGGATTAAGACCTAATTTAGGTATCTGAAGAATAATAAAAATCTTTTTTAATTTATTGTGGTGAAGAGGGCTCGGGAGAGTCATTTAACTCCAACTTTAAAGCTAAACAAGTTGGTTTATTCTTTTTGTGCCTGTTTTTCTCTGATTCAAATGAAATTAAACCAAATTTACGTGTCTGAAATCTTATCAACGCAACAAATTTGACGTTTCCTCTGCATTATTCGATTGAATCCAAGTCGGTCGAAATTATACTTTCAAAATCAATTTTGTGCCTATAGTTACGTGATGCCCCAATAGACATTGCATATTTCTCAGTTTTTAAAATGTCTTTATTTCCTTAAACTTATATTCGTTTTAATCATTCTTAACAGAATTTTAAATAAATTATACCAATTATTTAATTTTTAACACATTTTACAAAAAGCGAATATAAAATATTTTATTTTATTTTTAACAATCAATGGCTAACGTTTTATTTTAATTCTAATGTAAGACTCATTAATTTACTGTCGAGTCTAAGTTGAAAATAAAAATCTATTTATAACTCTATTCTTTATTTCTTATTACAAAAATTTTCAGTTACATGGTTATACTAAATCTCAGAGTCTTTTTGGCGATTCGCTGTCACCAAATTATTTTCAAATTTAATATTGATTACGGGGGATTGGCTTTGTTTCTGGTCATGGTATCTTTCGATGAATCGCCAATCATGAATCTTTTCCCATGCTTCAAACTAGGAACAATTCAATAATTTATTAATTTGACTTTCGATTACGCTGGTCAAGGGGGATTTATTTCCTATGACCTGCCCTTACTGATATTATTGTACAAAAATTTATTATTTCACTCAAAAAGTCTTTTGCATAAAATATTCTTCAATTTTGTATCTCAAGCTCTACTACTGTTAATGAATAAAATTTTATTATGATCATGATCCCGATTTCATCATAATCTTCAATTATACCATGTATTTTCAACCACACTAAATTTCCTCATTATACGACATATGCACAGTTGCATGTCTTACGTAAGCATCTGAACATGAAAATCACTGTCAACCATTTCCCATTTAACAAGACAATAATTTATCAACAATAAATTCAAGTCGATAAAGCAAATATTATTTATATCACAAGGTAATTGTCTTTAAACATATCTAAGTTAAAATCATATTCTTCATACCCAAAACTAATCATACATTAATTCATTAAACACATACATAAATTCATACTTACATAAATTCATACTAATAGCATAAATTCTAAACTAATAGTTTTATAGATTTGCTTTTATTCCAATTCTACTTCACACAAAAATAACGATTCATAGGGAAATGATACTTAACTTGCTTAGATAGAAAAATTGAACTATAATTCTTCATTTAAGAATTAAAATTAAACTATTATAACTTCTACTCTCTTAAAAAGAACGAGTGAAAATAACTCAACTTGAGTGCTATTTAACTCTTTCATCTAGAAAAAACCGGCCTTCTCATCTTGAGTTAAAATCACTCAAGTGATAGAGTTATGTGGAAATAACTCAATTTGAGTGAAAAAAATTTCCCTCAAACTTGAGTTATTTTCACTCGAGTTTAAGTGACATTCAGTATTACCTAAGTGGATCGTTTTCACTCAAACTTGAGTGATTTTAACTCGTATTTGAGTTATAAATTATTTTACAGTATTTCAGTTTGTAAATTGCAGTCAAAATTTTTATTGTTAATATACAAAATGTTTGTATTTAGTGGTACCATCTATCGTAAGCGATAGAAAATACTATAGTTTTTGTTTAAAAAAATTCCTTTTGAATGGAAGCCTTATATAGGAATTTTCTTTTTATCTTAACGATTGTTGAACTTGAATATCGAATTAGATAGTATCGTACTTGTGAAAGTTTTCGCTGTGAGCGTATCGACTCTGTGTATCCTAGAGATTCGAACTCGCTTCCCGTCTGTCGTGAGATTGACCGATTAACCATCTCGGCTACAGTCCTGTGTCAAGACGGCTACAAAAAACTAATTACTTTCAAAAGCTGGGTCTTGTTGGTGAGGATAAAGTTTTCATTTGTTAAATCAAATAAGGTGAAAACACAGTTAAAAAAAAATTTTCAGTGTTAACAGTTTGAATAGCAGCATTTTATAGTTATCCAATTGTTTTGATTGTATACGGTAAAAAAGCAATTAAATGCATTATTACTTAAGAGTTTTTTTTTATGAAAAATTCCTAATCACTGAAGATTTGAGTTTTTTTTCTTTCCCTTAAGTTTCGTCATTTTTCTTTTGAGTTTAATTTTTAAAAGTAAGGAGCTCTAAACGAATTTTTAAAGTAAGCAGTTTTATAAATATTATGCTCATTTAGGTTCAATTGAAAATACTATGAGTTATTTTTTTTTCGAACAAATTTATTCGTTTAATTTATAAAGCCTTATTTTCAAGCAATAAAAAAAGTATATTCTTTTAAGTTGCCTAAATTTTTTTAAGACAAATTTCTGAAACTAAGTGAAATTAATGAATTTTTGAAGAGGACGTTAAAAGCTAAAAAATCTGGATTAAATACCCTTTTTCAAACTCAATTTTGCAAACTCTTTTGATATAAATTTGTTTAAAATCCAAACTATATATTTGTTTTGATTAGAAAAAAATAAGTATAATTTTTGTTCTGCAATAATCCTAGCTTAGTATGAATTCGAATAAAAAAATTAACTAATTAACATTAACTACTTGACTTTACTTTAATATTGTTTTTACCATAAACTTTGCTCAAACATAGTTTTCTTAAGTCAAAAAGAAATAAATAATAAAAATTAATGAAAACGACATTTTTAATAAAATTACTAAAATACAGAAATATTTAAATACCTAATTTTAGGCATATTTTAAACTAATTAAATTGTATCGCTTCTGAATTATAAATAATTACAATTAAATCAAGTATGTATTTTATGAATTTTAACTATTATGAATATAGATAGTGTACGTTATTTCCGTTATCAATATATATGTTTAGAATTTTTACCTAATTGTAAGAAATTAATATATAATCAAAAAGAAAAAACATTATAAAAATTTAATATACCAGCCAGGAAAGCAAGATTGAAGACATCAAACTCTTTCAATTTTACAACAATGCAAAGTAACTGCAGTTTTTCTGCAGATTCATCAGAAAGTATACTTCTGAAACAATGACTGCATAATTACTTCAAATTTACTGCAGAATGACCACGGATTTAAAGTTTCAGTTTTTTCTAAATTTATGATTTTCAAGTGACCTCACTTAAACTACAGTAATTTTGTAGACAATAGCTAAAATTTTTTCGAAATAAATTACTGAGAAATTACTTCGCATTAGCTGCAAAATAACTGCAGTGTTTTTACAGTTAAGATTGCACTACAGAAAATTTGCAGTTAACTCTAGAAAAACTACGAAATTACTTCAGTTCTGTAGAATAACTACAGTTTATTTTCAGCTGGGATATAGGTATATAAATTCAAATTGAACTATATCTCATAATAAATATTACTTTTAATTTTGCTCCTATTTTTTTACTATTAATCTATAACTATTGTAAAATTCTAATTTATTTGCATTTTCAAATACTTTAATTAGCATTGTACTTTTAATTAAATATTAATTCTGCATTTTCAATTTTGCCTCGAAAATTGAATTTGAAGAAAAGTGGTAAGAACTTTTATGCTAGCAACAAAGGAAAAATAGTTTGTATAATGTGATAAATACTTTATGAAATAAGAAGATAGTATTAATTCTGAATTCCAATTAAATAAAAGCTAAAAACAGGATAAAAACAGAAAAATTCAAAATGCTGCTTAATTTTTTTAAATATAATATTTTCCACTTTTTCTTTGAATGATATATTTATAATAAAATACATTGAACATCTGAAGATTCTGATTTGAATGAATGGATGTTGCAGATGTGAACTTTCATAAATTAAAGACAGTCAACTTTATTAATAGAAAGCAATTTAAATAACAGCAATTATAGACTGTATGAACAATAATTTCGTAAATATCTTTTATAAAAGAAGTATAGAATGATATGAAATTAATTATCCAGAAATGTTTTGTACCAAAATTATACATCAAAAAAACTAAAACATGGATATAAATTTATTATATTAAAATAAAATGTTAAAACTTTAATATGAAATCTGAAAAAATTCTAAAACTCTTATCAGATATAATATATTCCCACATGCTTTGACAAAGATTCTAGCAGGGAATCAAATTTTTTTAATATTTCATAATCATCCACATTTAACACTTTCAATTTTAATAAATTTTTTTGACAAATAATTTAAATGAATAATATTTTATTAAAAAACGCTGAAAAACAGCTAATTTAAATGGAATGTGTATATAACACATTCAAAATAAAATTATTTTCAAAATAAAAGCAACAAGGTATATCTACTTACTAAAAAGTAAAACAGCGTCTTCTTCAGAAATACCGTTGTGAACTAAAATTGTTTTAATTCTTCTTAATTCAAAATATTAAATGACATATTCTCCAGAAAAAAAAATTAAACGTAAAATAAAAACGAAGACATAATCTATTTAGATCACAGAACATAACAATTTTATTTACATTTATTATCGTTTGCTTTTTAAAATAAAGCGATAGAAATTCCAGCTTATAGCTCGCACACAATTAAATAATAAATAAATCACTCAAGTTTGAGATAAAAGCACTCAAATATTGCTTAATAAATACCACTCAAGTTTGAGTAAACGCAAAGCAAGAATTTCACTCAAATAAGAATGTATTTCACTCAAGTTGAGTTAAAAAAATTTAACTCTTTTTTGAGTAGGGGAAATAACTCTTTCATTTTAAGAGAGTAGACTATTATTCTTGTATACGTAATTTTAGTGCCAATCTATTCAGCGTAAAGAGATACATTAGGAAAAATGCCTCGCTTGGCTAAATAGTAATAATTAGGATTCACTCTCCTTAGACACCTGCAATAAAATCAAAAGGGGGGCAGCTATAGCTCACTTCGTGAGAGAAATATATACACATCGAAAAGAAGTATGGTTAAAACATAATAGATTTTTCATTGCATTATGGCAGTGTTTCCCAAAGTGTGGTACGCGTACCCCCAAGGGTACTGGAACAGTTTAGCTGGGGTACGCGTTGTTATGCAAAATATCTTGCAACAAGCGAAAATTTCACAAAAATTTATTTAAAAACAAAGCTAGCCATGAAAATTTTAAGATTACGTATTCTTCTATAGGCTATTTTTTGCAGAGTTAACAGTTAATAATTAGGGGTATCAACAGTCAGTTGTGATTTTTAACTTTTGGGTAATTTTTTTCCATTAAAAATACATTCATTTTGTATTAATGGTACACAGTATTACGAAAAATTTAGAAAGGGTACACGAAAGTCATACGTTTGGGAAACACTGCTTTATGGAAACACTAAAAAACCCGGTAACGTTTAACGAAGCACTTTAGTAATGATTTCGGTAAAATAAGAAATAAAATATAGTTTTAAAATATGTGATGAAATTTGGTAAATCTGGTAAAATTTGATAACTATATCGTGGTATTTAAGAACATGCCATAAGAACCATTTATTAAATAAAAGTTATTTTTCAGTTCTACTTTTTTACCAAATGTGTTGTAATAAGGACTATTGTTTTGGGAACCAGAACTTCTGTTTAACTGTTATCTTAAGGTCGGAAAAAATACCAAATTATTGGTTTAAATATCCTATATGTTATTTTTATTAACCAGAATTATGGTTTCTTACCAGAAATAGCATTACCATTCAATGCAGCAATTTAACCAGAATTTTTTTCTTTGTGTATTAGTCCTGAAACACAGTTTTTAAAACAAATTCCTGCTTTCTTTCAATCATTTTCGTATTGTCCTGGCTAATAATCATCAAATAACTGTTTTCTTGATATGTCATGTTAATACAAATTTATCGAAAATTATTCGCCGGTTTCGCTGGAAAATTATTTGCTTCTAACAGAAATATGCCTGCGATTTTCTACTTATCCAAGCTTATACTTTACTTATTACTTTACAAGCTTATATTTGCTTACAAGCTTAGATTATTTTACAAGCTTATACTTTAAAATATTACCTTAGTGACCTTGTAATTGCTGAACGTGAAATTTTACTTAATTAAAAAAATTCAAATGTTATGTTTTATTTTATGTACTTTGGCTAAATTGCATTTAAAAAAACGTATAATTTCTATTAAAACTTCAAATATCGTCAGTATAATTGTACTGTAATTAAACTGTAATTTGATTTAGTAATTTAGACCAAATAATAATGTAAATTGCATTGTATATTGATGAACGTGCATCATATGAGCTCCTAAAAATACTTGTAGAAATTCTTAAAATCATAAGTATAAATTTTTAATATTTTTTAAACTTTATAAGATACTGCTCATAAAATATATAAAACATAAAAATAATTAATTCCTTATCATTTCGCTAATATATAAATTGCTTATAATATTATGATTATTATTATTAAAAATTATGACTATTTTTTTAGATTTGAACATTTAGGAATATTTTATTCTTTTTCAAATCGTTAAACAATAATTACAAGACCTGACTTCAAATTACCTATAATGACATATGATCCTCCAATTCTTCGATACATTCGTCAATTTGACTAGGTCACACAATTTAACTATTCACTGTAATTCGTAACTTTAAATTGTAACGGGAACTGAGTAATTCCAGATCAGAAAATCAATGAGATTTAGAGATTCTGTAACGAGATTGAATCTATTATAGATTCGGATTGTGCTCATTACGTAAATTGCAAAATAAAAGTTTTCTTTAGACAATAATATCTACTCGTATTGGAAACAATAAAATATTATCAATTATAAGTTATTTATAGTAAAATGTCTTCGAAAGTTTGTTAAAACTAAAATTATATAATATGTTTAGAGTTTATCTGCACATTTAAAAAAGGAAAAGAAATTAAATTTTATGATTTAAAAAAATAAAAATTTACAGAAATGGGGTTAATAAAACACATTTTAATCATAATAGTAACTGTTTTGGAACGTTAAACTAAAAATATTACGTATTTACTCCAAAAGAGAATTAATTCCTTAATTTCTCTTCATGTCTTTAGTTCCGGCATTTCTAATGAGTTAAGTAGTATAGTTCTTCTGGCAATCTGATATATCTTCTGATGCTACAACTTCATTTCAATTTTTTTTTTAAATTCATTACCTACGGCAGTATTATCATCTATAACAATTAATTACTTATAAACTGATTTAAATTTCAATAAATTGGCAAGTTCTTTCCAGTCTTAAAAGTGGATATATTAGATTTATATTCAGACATTTTAATCGTTATGTCTCTACAAATGGTGGAAAAAGAAATATGTCAAGAAAAAAGATCTTGATAAAATATAAATGTATCTTTTAAAATATACCTTCAAAAAATTTTCAAAGCTAATAAAATTATCCAGAAAAACTAAAAAAGGAATTTGGCTATTTAAAATTCTTTTTCTAATTTCAACTAAACTTAATATGCTTACTTGAGCTCTAATTGCTTTTTCTTTTTTCCTGAAATCAGAGCAAATTAGAAATAAATTCGGAAAAAAGAGATATCTTCCTACTATAAGAATAGCGTTTTTTATGATAGCGAAAATTATAGATATGATGAAAATCGAAAGAAATTATATATATACGGTTAAAAAAAAATTTTACTAATTCTAAATTATTGATTCATTCCATTAACTATTTAAAAAAACATTTGCATTAAAACTGAATAAATATTTAGGAACAATATTTAATATTGTTGACTTATAAGATGTTTATTCAATTCTTCAAAAAAAAAGACAAGTCAAACATATAAGATATTTTCTGAAATTCCTTCTTGAGCAAAATCCTATTTATATATTTGAAACCTAACGTAGTGGATTTCAATTTTCCATTTTGATCTGCCATATAGTTGCCTTTTTTCTGTTATTCATGTTTAATATAAGCGATGGTTTCCAGTTTCAAAAGAAAATGTGCCCAACGAAAACAGGCATACTTCTAACAGCCTTACAAATCTGCATTGCGATGAGAATGTCATATCAAAGGCTATACTCAAATAGAATTAAAGGCGAGTACTTATTTCAAAGATTAGTTTTAGAGGGAAAATATTTTTTTAAAGTATTTCTGTTTATAGAAATGATTTTAAATTTTGCGTTCAAGAAAACATTTATTTCAAATTCATTACAGTAGTTTATTTTCAAATAAAATTTAGAAACTCATAAATAAAAAACACTTTTATATTTTACATTGTATAACTATTGCATTGAAAAAATATGGTCAGAGCTATCAGAATATGAAAAATAGTTTTAGTTATAGTTTAGTAGATAGTTTTGAGGAAAAGTTTTAAAAATATCTTTTCAAAGGTTGCTGCGAATTTTATTTTTCATGTTTATAACCTTTATTCTTCTACGCGGCGATAAAAATTCAAGTAGAACTACTGTATTGTGTGGAGATGACATTTCTATTAAAAAGAACAACAAACAAACATAATTCTGTTGCTAAGAACCAAAATAGGTATTTGAACCATATATTATAGGTATTTAAACCATTCATTTGGTAAATTCTTTTATATAAAGATGCTTACTGAAAATTCCAGTTTTTAAAACTATAGTTCCTATTACTACACTTTAAATAAAAAATACGAAACTGAAAACCAAATTTCAATTAATAAAAAGCTATTATACCATACTAACAGGTATCATGGTGGAACTACTAAGTTTTACCTCAGTTACCAAATTTTATCACATATTATAAAACCATATTTTATTGTTAATTTTACCAAAGCACTTCTTCTCAGCTTTTTGATAATCCCATAGACTGTGGTGGCATATACGGTGACTTATATCATATTCTAGTAGCGTTGACGATACTTATTTTTTTTATCAATGAAGGGAAAAAATTCAAATTCTGGCACGCTTTAATTCTAACCCCCTGCTCACACTGAAAAATTAAAATGAACCTATGACGATGGTGATCGCCATTATTAACTTATAGTGGTATTAAAAGTCTCATCATGGATTTTCTTGGCCTTTACCAACACATCTTAAATATGGATGTAGTAAAATTATAATCTCCAGGAAACTAATAAAAATCGTTTAAGTAAAATATGATTTATTAATAAAGCATTTGATATTTTAAAATGACCATATATAAAACACAAATGATAAAAATAATTCCCAAGATAACATTTCTCCAAATCAAGATAACAGTTCTCCAAATTGGGAGAGACTCATGGATAGGAGATCCAAAATTGGCGATTTATCAAAATATAACATAGCCAAAAAAAAGCCAACCTCTCATAATCAATATTGGGTTTAAAAATACCTTGGCGATCACGAGTCGCCAACAAAACTGTGAGAATTATTACAACCATGTAACTGAAATATATTTGCGGTAAGAAATTTAAGAATTAAAAAGTTATAAATAGATTTTTGTTTTCGATTAGTCGCGGCAGTGAATTAGTGAGTCTATATTAGAATTGAAAATGTATCCGTTACATTGAGTGATAGGAAAAGAATAAATTAATTTTATGTTCGCTTTAAAAGATTAACTCATTGATTTATTTTAAATATAATTCGATTAATAAAATAAGTTTAAGTAAGAAAAGAAATTTTAAAAGTTACGAAATATGCAATGCCAAATGCGGTATGACAGAACCATTTTATATTTTTAACATTTTACTTTAATAAAGTAAAACATAAGTTTTTCTTCATCAAATAAATCAAATAAACAAATGAAGTAAACATTACAATCAAATAAAGTAAAACATAAAGTAAAACATTTGAATAATAGATATGCAAATTTATCGAAAGAGACACGGGATCTATCATCTTCTGCTCGCTATTGCTCACTTGTCCCAGAAAAGCTTTCACAGATACTTTCAGATCGCTTCGCTCGGTAACCAGATACTATAACAAAGGAATCTAGAATTCTTTTTTTATACAATATGCTCGTAAAAAGACCTAAACTGTCTGGGCTTTTGATAGTATTCGGAGATCCTACTATTATATATTAAATTATTGATATATCCTTTTATATATCAGTAATTAATTCAATACTTTTATAAATGATATATCCTTTTTTAAACAACTAAACAATAGTTTTCAGGCAGGACTTCAGAAAATAATTTTCTAGTTGAATTCACAGTATTAAACCTTAATTTCAATTGAAAAAATTTGATTTAGGCTTTACTGAGGTAAACGTTCGACAATGACAAAACTGGAGCTTGGACAATGATAAAACTGGAGGAAAATTGTATCGCAATATTTGAGAGAAAGCTTTTGCGGAGCGTACTTGGAGGAGTAAATGAAAACAACAACTTGAAAAGGAGATTTAACTTTGTACTGTACAAGATTTATAAACAACCTGACATTATTAAATATTTAAAAATAAATAGAATGAATTGGATGGCCCACGTGATTCGAATGAGTGATGACTATACAATAAAAAAGCTACTTCTTTTTAGACCCACTGGAAAAAGAAAGCGGGGAAGATCACGGTTGAGATGGGCTGACTCAGTGGAGTCCGATTTTCTTGCAATTAATGAAAAGAATTGGAGATCAAAGATAAATCGGAAGTCTTTATGGAGAAATCTTCAGAGGAAGACATTGGCTCACATTGGGCTGTCTGGTCAACTATGATGATGAAGATGAGGTAAGCGTTTTACAAATATTTCCCATTTGTTAGCTAGTTTCTCAAAAAAATCAAACTGGACACTCTCAGAAATATGCATTGAAAGTTGAATAACAATTCTCTGCAAATTTACGGCGACCTTAATAAAGTGTTAAATTCAACCATCTTTTAATCCTAGAGGAACCATTGAATACTCTATTCTAAAAAGTAAGATATTTTTGGTACACTTTAGCACCATTTTAAGGTTTTAGAAACTTTGAAAAACATCATAGCTTGATATTTTGGTAATATATAATTATCAATAATTTGCAATATCTATTGGTACGTTTTTTTAATTTTCTATGCCCTGTACTATAAATGTACTCCTAACACAAACTTAATAAACTGCAATAAGAGAATCCTGTTACTCAATAAACTGCAAATTACGTTTAAAGATAAATATAAATGCATTTTAAATTAAAAGAAAACACGATTTTACTCGTAAAAATAATATTACAATTTTGTTCATTTTAGTTTATCTAATTTCTTTTAAAATGCTAAAATTTCTCTAAACATATTTTTTTTAAATTAAAAAAAGACATTTTTATACATTCTTGTACAATTTCCTGATCCAAATGAAAAATAACTATAGTGCTTTGTCTATTTCTTAGAATAATTAAAATATAACTTATATACATTCTTAAGTAGTTTTAATGCGCAAAATAAACATCACAGAAGAAAAACTTACTATAGTTGGGCAATTTTTTCAAGTAATCCTTAGTTTGGGGTATTTCCTTTTGTCAAATAACCCCCTTTTCTAAGAAATTTAATCGAATAAATCTTTGTTGTTAGTCAACTAAAAGGGTTTATTAAAATTCTTCTATTTCCTCCGTCGAATACAGACTGATAGGAATTTTTTCCATAACAACACAGATGAATCTCTTAATATAAATCTTTGGGATACCCTTTTACATTTTACATTTATGCTTTGTTAGTTGTAATTACCAATGGGTAATTTGACACAGTAATTATTCTAACATAATTCTGTGTTTAATAAAAAGAAAATAAATACTCAAAATGGCTTTCAGGAGAATAGAAAAAATAAAATTTTATTCAAAATTAAACATAAAAATTACAGAATTCGAAAACATAAATAATATAACATAAAAAATAAGAACAAAAGCATATTGAAGAGTTTCAGAAAAACTTTCAACTTTAACAAAAAAAACATACTAAAAGAATAAGAATAAAATAAACTTTTAGAAATATCGTATGAGCATAACAATTACAAATAATATATGTAATAAATATGCAATAATAAGTATATAGCAAAAATAAATTATTTAAAAGTATGTATTAAGTTTATAGGTGCATAAAACATTTATTGTAAAATAAAATAAAGGTAGAAACATTCGAAAAATTAAAATACAGTGGAAAATATAATTAGAGTTAAGACTTTTTGTTCATTTTTTTATTTATTTTTTTATTTTCGCTTCCTAAAATTTGGAGATAAATTAAACTGGCAATGTCAGACCCTTAAGAAATTTAACCACCTTCACGCTCGTAAATTAAGAATATTCTTATATAAAAAAAGACATGGCGATAAATTTTCTCTATTTAAACAACACATAATATGCGCTATCATTTACTGGATAAGTAACTTACCTATTCTTGCCAGTAAAATCAGCACGTTTACTGCATTAAGGAACCTGCACAATTTCCCAGTATACATTCTTTATGCCGGATAATGTTGCCAAAAAACCACTTGTTGATCCTCTTAAATCTACTCCAAGAAACCTACATAAAATTGGCCGTCATCCAAAAGTAGAGATGTTTTTTGCTAGATAATTCATATGTCCTTATTTAGCCAATCTCAAGCATTACACTACCCAAGAAATATATTGTAATATACTTTTTTTTATTTAATCTAGAGCATTAGTCTATTTGATCTATATTATCGACCAGCTTCACATCAATTTTGTTATCTAAATACGTAATCACCAATTAAAATTGACTCTGAATTCCAGATTCCAGAAATAAAATATTTTCTAAGAAATAAAATTTTATAAGGTACTTTTCTTTCTTTTTATTTTAAAGCTGTATATGAAATATATCCCATATATATCCAAACAGTTATCTTTCACTAAGGTCCATTTTTTACTCTTTGGAAACTTTAATAATATTTATACCATTTTAATAATGCACCAAAAGATGCCTAATATGATGTTTTAAAGCACAAGACTTATTCAGTGAGATTCATTAGAAACATATCTATTTTTGTTTAGTAACACTTCCTTCAAAATGAAATTCATCTCAATGGAATATTTCACACAAATTGAATAACTTTCCACAAAAAGGTAAACTTTTTTTCTCCTCTGATTGAAATATGTTTTAGTGTCGGCAGCAAAACAATCCACTGTCTTGAAACAACAATAAAAATCTGCTATTTTTGAGAACTATAGCCTCCTCGACAGGACGAGAGCACGTGCTCAAGTGAGGTGGAGTTAGTTTTGTGTTCTTTCGCCCAATTCTCCGAGGGATGGCGCACGTGAAACTTCTTCCTGATTGGTGGAAAGATACTGAAAGGCTTGATTCGAAAACACTGAGTCGATAAGAACTGTTAATGGCCTAAATACACCACCCGTGGTTTTTATTCTTTCGCTGAGCCTCACTCGGTTGATTAAATATAGATATGCTTCATTGCTGTTTCGGTAATAAATTTTTAGGATGATTTAAGTTTAGCGTAAACTCGTATATTTATTTTTATTTCAACACTTTGGGAAAAATTGTTTATAATCTATGCTAACTAAAGGACTTGTCTTTGCTATGCTAACTAAGGGACTTTACACCTGTAATCTAGTTTAAAACATTTTGAACATTTTGATGAAATGTATGCACAATTGTATAAAAAAAAATTCACTGTAAGAAATGAATGCTCAAAATTTCACGCAACTTCCTTCGTTTTAACAAAATCGTTACTAGGTAAATTCGGAGTTATTTTTTTCTTCCTGCAAAAATTTTGTCAAAGTCAAGAGATCACTGTTAATGAATTTCGTCAATATTAAGGAAATATTTAGTCATTCTATTTTTACTGAAGAAAAACCTAACAGCCCCTAATATACCTGCCTTTTTTAATAATCACTTTATCGTAGGTATCCTGTAGGTGGATCAATGTCACAAGAAGGACAGATAGAACGAAGAGATAAATTACACACATACCACAAGCGGGATTCGGTCCAACATCTTCCTGGCACGATACCAACTCCTTGCCAACCATACACACCGGTCGGCTTATTTCGTCCCTTTTTTGATCGTCTAGTCTACATTTTAGCTTTGTCATTCTAGTTCACAATCTCCCACAATGCATTGTGATGAGCCTCCCAGTTAAGGAAACATTTTCGTCATGTCTTTGAAGGTTTACATTTTGCCACAAATCACGCGATTTTGTGACGAAATAATTCTCAAATTTAACAAAATAACGTTCAAGGGTGTTGAATCGGCAGAAATGAGAGTTCTATTTCTGAGAGTGTAACTAAAGTTCTCAAGTTGATAAAGAACACAAAAAAAATAAATTTTGAGTTAATAAACGGGATTTTTTAAAAATAATTTATTGATTGATTTAAATGTGCTCTAAAATCTTAAAAAGAAACAATAAAATTTTGTATTGTATTATTATTACTTATCAACAGGTCTTTTTCCCAGATTTCAAGTAAATTAATTTTCAACGGAAAAAAAAGTTTTGAAATTTCTCTAACTATAGTTAATGACTCATGCATAATTCATAGATGTCAAAAAATAATAGATGCTTCACAAATATAGATGCAAGGTTAGAAACTTTATGAAATACAAGGAAATAAGTTTTGGAGTTGCAGCTATCAACTGTTCACTGATTTAAAAACAAAGTACAGGATACCATATACTTTGTATATAGTTTAAAAAGATAAATCAAGAACATATTATTCTCAAAAATAAATAAATCTCTTAAAAATTCTGAGGTCTTAAAAAATTTTCACCTTTTATGCAGGACGTTCTTTTTATATAGTAACAGTACATGTTATTGGTAACATATTTAAAAAAATTTAGCTTGCCACTTTTGGCTTTAATGCAGAGAAGTATCAGAAAATCTTCTGCCTTAAGCTACAATTCACCAACTAGTATTTTATGCCACTTCTTCCAAAAAGTTCTCTTCTAATTAGTTCTCGTCATCTAACAAGAAGTCATGAACAAAGTCTTATGAGGTTTAGTGCTAACTCTTTTCTACAAGATGGATCAACCTGAAAAATTCATTGAATTCAAGTTTGGAAAAAAAAGAGGCAAAGCATATGGTCAAAACTACCAAAATATGGTAACAATGAAACATGGTTTTACAATTCGTGATAAAATTTGGTAAATGTGGTAAAATTTAAAAAGATTATTTTTATTTCTTGTAACAAGGCATAAAATCCATTTGTTCGGTTAAATTAAGTTTTCAGTTTTGTATTTTTTACTGAATGTCTGGTGATAAGAAATATAATTTTGAATACCAGAATTTCTGGTAAACTACTACCATGTGAACGGAAAATTTATCAACTGAATGTCTTAAATGCCGTATATTTCCGTTTTATAACCAGATTTATGGTTTTATTTTTGCCAGAAATGTCATTATCATATAGTGCGGTAATTTCCTCAGATTTTTTTTTCTGTGTAATATAAGAAAATTGGAAAAAAGAATTTCACATTGACAAAAATTCTGGATCTAATTAGGGTACATAAAGTACAGGCACCCTGAGTGTAGCATCCGAAATAAGAAAGTGTGTAGCATCCGATCCATTTTACCATAATATTTTGTGCTTTAAATTTTACAGCAATATTTATTTAATTACAGTGACTCGGTAAATATTGCAATAAAAATTACGCTAAATCAGGTTTTTTGTTTCGTTAAAAATTTGAACTTTATAATAAAAAGCACATTTTAACCGTAATGTTATCCGGGGTTTTTTTTACAATGTGTGCCTTCCTGAGTACTTTTCCTACGTGTGATGGAGCAAAATTTAATCGAATTAGAAAATAAATTTTTAGTTTCCGAAAAACTGTTGAGCCCATGATGAGTTCCAAGATGAGTTAGATATTATTAGGATAAAACAAAAATTGGTTTTAAGTATTCTCCATGCCTTCTCTTGCCCCCTGCAATAATTTAGAATGTTCGAATTCTTTTTGTTGCTGCCACTGTGTTCCAATATATAATTGTATAAAAATGTTGAAATTCGAACTGATTTTCAATAATAATTAGAAATTACGTCAAAAAAGAAACTAAAGTTACAAAACAATTGAATATAATGATGATTTTAAATATTGTTTTGAAATTAGATTATTTAACTGATAAATGTCCTTCTTGACAAATATAAGTACAATGATGGAACGCATTCTTCATTTCCATTAAAATAATTTTTAAAAATTTATTTAAGCAAAATATTTGGAATGTTAAAACTTTTTTAAATCATACTAGTTTTTTCACACCATTTATTTGCTGACTATATTGCCAAAAATATGCTATTTTATAAAATCGAGGATCATTCAGTTATTCATTCACAAATAACTCCAATTCTATTTTGACACATTTTTCTCCAACAACCTTGCACAACTTCGGTGGACAGGAAAAGTCTTCCTTATTTTGCTTAGCATTTAAAAAAAAAATATGCATCGCTTCGATTACATTCTTAAAATATTTTTATTTTGAAAAACCCTATTCTATAAAAGTATTATGTAATTAAAATTACTATTTTGAAAATTGAAATGTATCAAACGGAATTCATTAAATCTGCTATGGATATATCTTACAGTATTATCAACACAACAAAGAATAGTGCAGTTATGTAACAAATACCATACTTAATAAAAAAGCACATGTTATATTATTTCTGAAACGATACTGTGATACAATCCTATTTTCCTGTAATAATAAAATGAAGAGTTAATCAATGCATGCGTCAGGGTGTGTCTCTCTTATAACTCGAGAACCGTTTGTCCAATCTTTTCGAAATTTCCACAGTGGCTGCAAAAGAAAATGTCACCTCCAGATATTATTTCTACTAGTTCATTATCAATAAAATTATAATATAATTGTATTATAATAATTATTTATCATGAAATAATTAATTATAATATAATAATTAATTACAATTATAATATTATTACAATTATAATAATTAATAATTAATTACAATTATAATATTGTAGTATTATTCTTAATCGATAATGAATCAATTAAGCAAGATGATTATAAATTATTTCTTATATGATGGATGGCTTCTGTCTGGATGAAAAATAGAACAGCTATGGTGAATAAAACATTTGCTAACCTTCTGAATAAGTCTCACTTGTATTAAGATGATAAAACAACACCACATTGGTGACCAGCGGACGTGATAAGAACATACCAATATTGATTGATGGTCCACATTAAAACAGTTGATTAGCCTTTAAAAAAAAGGGGGGATGTACTGTTCAAAGAAAAGAAGAAAAAAATCCGGTGAAGTAAATAAAGTCTCCCGGTAAATAAACAATATTGAAAAAAAATGAGCGAAATGCTATAAACAAAAATGAAGGGGGAAAAAACGAGCGAAATGCTATAAATACAAAAAAAAAATGAGCGAGATACTATGAGGAAAAAATACAATGAGCAAGAATGATATAAATAAATACACTGCATAAATCAACAAGTGGTATCCGTTCATCGAATTCTATCACAGATGAAATTCTGGAAGGGAGTAATGTGGCGTAACTACCACTACAAATATTAAATATCAAATCACTAGTATATAAGACATGTTAACTTGATTCTATCACGAGGTACCTTTTGATAGATGAAGGTTGGGGAATTATATATAGACTATATATATTATTTATAGACTATAATTCCCCACATTATAAGAATTAATTATCAATACAAGAAAATTCAATTAGTTCTTTCAGAAAATATATTGTTTAAAAAGGGTTTTTTTCCTCTTTAGCGCTTGATATAAATTAAACTGTAGGCAATACTGTTTTTTTTCCCTATATTTAAAAGGTAATACCAGTGATGCTTGTTTACTTCACTACTGTGCCCAGTAAAAAAGTTCATAGCAATTCTATATATACTAATTATTTTTATGGTACTTCTCAGCTAGACGGAACGGAAGCGAAAAGACGTCAAAAACTTTAGAACTCCACCTTTTTTTACCACGTTTATATAAACTTGCCTTCGTGTATGTCTGTCCGGGTGGAATTTTGTAATCGATTTTAAACTAACTTCCCGACTAGCTACAAACTTCAAATCTGGCACATAGTTCAGAATTGGATGACAATGCATGAAAATGAAGAGAAAAAAGACAAACAAANAAGGGGGGATGTACTGTTCAAAGAAAAGAAGAAAAAAATCCGGTGAAGTAAATAAAGTCTCCCGGTAAATAAACAATATTGAAAAAAAAAATAAGCGAAATGCTATAAACAAAAAACGAGCGAAATGCTATAAATACGAAGAAAAAAATATGCGAGATACTATGAAGAAAAAATATAATGAGCAAGAATGATATAAATAAATACGCTGCGTAAATCAACCAGTGGTATCCGTTCATCAAATTCTATCACAGCTGAAATTATGGAAGGGAGTAATGTGGCGTAACTACCACTACAAATATTAAATACCAAATCACTAGTATATAAGGCATGTTAACTTGATTCTATCACGTGGTACATTTTGATAGATAAAGGTTGGGGAATTATTTATGGACTATATATAAATAATTCCCCACAATATAAGAATTAATTATCAATACAAGAAAATTCAATTAGTACTTTCGGAAAATACGTTGCTTAAAAAGGGTTTTTTTCCTCTTTAGCGCTTGATATAAATTAAACTGTAGGCAATACTGTTTTTCTTTTCCTATATTTAAAAGGTAATACCAGTGATGCTTGTTTACTTCACTACTGTGCCCAGTAAAAATGTTCATAGCAATTCTATATAAACTAATTATTTTTATGGGACTTTTCAGTTAGATGGAACGCAAGCGAAAAGACGCCAAAAAACTTTAGAACTCCGTCATTTTTTTAATTAGTTTTTTTATTGTATTCATTTTTTAAACACATAAAAATTAAATTTAATAAAAAAAATAATAAATGAATTAAATAAAGTAAAATATATTTGAAAAAAATTTAATTTCTTTATTCCCGATCAACCGGTTTTTATATCCATTATGATAGTTAAGCTTAAACATCAATTTGGGTATCATCTAAGGGTTACGTCACCGATTTAGCTTTTCTAAAGTTACCTTAAACCACGTATCTCTTTTGTTTATAGTAACGCTTTTGAAAGGTGCTTCGAAAAAGTACTTTGAAATCAATGCTAAATTGAATTGAAAAATAATTTATGTACTATGAAGCAAAATTAAAGTAGAAAAGGTATTTATTCGTTTCTGGAGACAATAAAAATTTGTAAAAGTAATATGGACATCAATAATTCTTAATTTGTTTTAATCGACACTATTGGTATTGTTGTAAAAAATGTTGTTTAACTGGTACTAAATATACCAATATAAGTGTTTAATTTAGGTCCCAAATTTCAAAATTGAAGTGCTCTAGTAATAAGTTACGTCCAGTTAAAAGGGTTAAATACAGTAGTAGCTTGATTCTAAAAGCATTTTGACTGTCATGAATTGGCTTCAGAATGTAAAAAAAAAATCTGTTATATAACATATAACATATATGTAACATACAGCAGAGAAATTTGACATAAAGGTAGCTGCATATCCTCTGATCTACGGAGTCGTGAAACAGATTTTTTAAACTTTTGATTACTCAATTCGTGCGTGATTTTCAAAACTCGTGAAGTTTGAAAAAGTTTTTATAGAATTTTCTTTATTTTTCCATAGTTAATTTCAGACGCTCCGAGTGAGATTCGAAACCGGGACCTATTTTGGTATGAGGTCAACTCCTTTACCACCATACAAGCCTGTCAACATCTGTTTCAATGTATCAAATTATTTGTTGCCGCTTTGATACCAAACATTTTTATATTCAAAACTGAAAAAAATATGTACCCAATCGTATCAATGATTATAGATTTTCTTTCTTTAAATCAACAGAGAAAAAGTCACTTTTGACAGATTATGACGTAGTTTAACAGTAAATTTCTGTATTTTTAGGGAACAGAAATTTTAAATTTTAAATTAGGAAAAATTACAGAATTATTATGTTTTAACCAGAAATTTTTGTAAGGTAGCATCATCCCATTAATACTGACGATTGTTAGTTTTTATTTTCTAACAGTTAATTTCTAAAGATTTTTTTTACTTAATCTAATAACTTAAAGTTATCGAAAAGTGCAATAAATAATGACAAAAAAAAAACAAATTTGAAATTACGTTAACTTTATTAATGGTGTTGTCTCACAGTCTTGTAAATTTTTTGTGAAATTTTGTGTTAATAAATAACGTGTTATTGATTGCTTACTTTTTTTTCATCCCGTACGAAAAAAAAGTATTCAGTCACTTTATAATATGTATATAACTTGAGCAGATAAATAGATTTTTTTTAAATTTTGAATGCTACTTACCTTTAAGAAATTTTAAAAAAAAGAATTGCAAAATGCATACAAATTTTAGGAATTTAAATACAAATTTTACAAATACAAAACAAAAAAGGCATACAAATTTTAGGAATTTTAAAAAAAAATTAAAATTTTTTAAAATTCTTTTTGCCTTATTTATAATGTGTTTGTACGGACCATAATCTAATTTCACTAACTGAATATCGAATAAAGCTGTCACTTTTTTTTTTAAATTTGACAAACGTAAATAGATCTTTACGAGTGCAATGAAAGTAACCATAAAGCACGTTGAACATATCAATCACGTGCTCTAAAAATGAGTTAAGATGTCAAGAACAGAATTACTAATTTATAACAGAAACAAATATTTCTTTCCAAATTTATCTGTAATTTAACACAAGTATCTTTTAGTTAGTTTTCAAAAAGAAATCATTTGGTTTTTCTCTGCTTTTTCAGCTAAATTTTTTTTTATTCGTCTTAATTACATAAAAGCAGATTTTTTTTGAGTATCAAAAGTATATAGATTTTATAAAAACTTATTCAATTTATTTTAAACGTCGAGTAGAATGTTAAATGAATATAAATCCCAAGAGCCACAGTGACTTTGAAAGCCGAAAACAACTTGGATCAAAGTTGAGTTGGAAAAAAATGTTTAATATAAAAACTTTAAAGAAACACTCACATTTAAAAGAAGAAGAAAAAATTTTACGCCGTTCAAAGCACACTAAAAACTCCCTCTTTCGTGATTAATAGAACTGTCGACTTTTTTTAAAAAGTGGCGTATTATTATTATTTATTCATTTAAAAGTCTCCTGATTATATATAGGCAATAAAAGACACTCGTTTGTCCATTTTTTTTATATAATTCAAATTAACTGAACCACTAGATTCACAGCTCTAACTACAGACATTTTTTATCAAACAATAAAGTAGTTTAATTACGCCATTTTAGTTCCTTATCCTGTTTCCTGATTGCATTAATATTTTCTATTATTTACATTAAATCCTAAATAATTATAAAAATAATTATAAAATAATTTTTTTTTAAAATATTTACTGACATCATTGACTCTTGCGCTTTTATTTTTTCATTTTAGTGAGGAAAAAAATATAGATTTTTGTAAAAAAAGTTGCAAATAAAGTTATTTGAATAATAAAATATTTTGTTTTTGATAAATATTCCCCAAATTCCAAATACGTTACTTTTAACCGTTTACATACCAATGTTGCAAGAATGGAGCATGATTTTTGATTTTGTTCAGCAATTTCAGTTCGAATAATATTATTTTTCATTTGTTTAAAATTTGAATTTATGAAGTATTTATCTCATTTAATTGGCTCTGTTTCTATAATTATTTTAATATTTTTGTGTTATAGAAATTTTATCTAATTTGCAAACTTCTATCCTGTTTGAGATAAAATTTATCAAAAATCTAATTTTCATAATAAGAATACAATGCTTAAAGGCTTTTAAAGGGATAATATAACCCTTTCTTAGGCATCAAATTCCAAATTTTACTTTCAAATTTTAAAGTCAAAATGTTAGTGTAAAACCAATTGTTTAATTTTTGGAATATTAGTGTTTCAAGGTTTTCTTTTTTAAGATTTCAAGTGCCGTATTGAATTATGTTGTGTGTATTTCATTATTCACACTTATTCAAGATAAAGTTGTTTGAATGGAAAATAGGGGATAAATGTATTTATATTAAACTTCCTTTGCCATCAATTTACTGGGGACTGACAACAGATTGATAGTGACATAATACTTAGAAAGTACTGCAAGATATGCTCTCTTTCATACACAGTGTTTTACTCTTCCGCTGAAATTGTAACTATTGAATCGAAATGCTTTCTGATAAAATGATGGCTTTCAAAGGCTTTTATAATTTCTGTGTTATTTGATCTTGATAGAGTTAAAATTCAACATCAAAGGGGCTTTGAAATGACTTTTCAAAAGTAATATTACACAGATTCTTGCTATTGATAGTTTCTCCTTTCGGATTCATATAATTTATTTTACTTCTGGGATAAATTTATTGTTATAGGGGGAGTTAAGAAAAAGTGTGTCATTTTTTCTTTCTCTCATTTACAAATTTTTCATTTGCACCATTTGAGATGCATAACGGTAAAACATACAATGGTTACGTTAGAAACATTTTCTAATTCATATTTAGAAGATATAGATATTTATAAGCTGGAGCTTGATGTAACAGGAGTTTTAATTAATACGGAAAACTTAAGTGAAAATAAATTAGAGTCTGTTATTCCCTGTCAGAATAATATTGCTTTTAAAAGTAATATTGGAAAAGAAAAAGTAAAAAATGCGAATCCTACAATGAAGTGCAAATGAAGAGCAGTAAAGTGAAAGCCCAATTATAAAATCGAAGAAGGAAGTGAAATATGATGAGTCAACCGAATTGAAATAGCCAGAAATACTTTTGTAACAATCTTATGAATGCAGGAATCGTGCTTCTCTTGGCATATTCTAAAAACTAGTCTTGGATATATGTAGAATACTTCATCAATTTATAAACATTTCATGCTTTAGAAAAGTTTAAACTTATAATATATTTCTCAAAATGATAATTTACATTTTTATGGTCTTCTACGCGGACACCATTTTTTTCCGACTGATGACATGTACCGGAATACAGGTGAAGCGATATTTACCATCGGCAGTGAAAAATGCCCATGCCGAATGCCAATGTTCCAAAAATGGAGCATCGTTAAAAACGTGCTACTCTCGTTTTTCTTTCTATTCATTATTTTAGATGTGCTTTATACTAGTAGAATTTCATTCGAAAATCATGGCTGCAGTAGTCTGTCCATTCAAATAAACGTAAAGTTTACGCTACAGAGCATTTTTTACCTTTACGGCTTTGAAACCGTTTACAGCTAGTATGGTTATTAAACCATAAAAAAAGACATTTTAATGGCCATTGGAGTTATGCTTTTCACTTAGTAATAGGCATTGGAGAGTGCAGGACACTGGAAACTCTTCATGTGAAGAAAACGGAGGGAACACTGTGGTGTCAACACTTGGACTCGAATCCCTGTTCTGTCGGCTATTAAACTGAGATATTATAACATGTATGCAGTTATAAAGAAGTAAATGTCTTCATTAAGTAGGCCTAACTGGCTCGATAAAATTATGGTTTCTGAACAGCATTAAGGAGAAAGCAGTTGATAAACAGTTTTTCTCAACAGTTTAAACAGTTTATGTTGCCCATAAACAGTTTTTAGCAGTTTTTAAACAATTATTGTTTCTGACAGTTATAGTTTGATCACCATCGCATTTAAAGTTATTTAACTGTTTTGTTTGAGTATGGTAAAATAACAACTAAATAAATTGCTATTTAACCTTTTTTCCGAGAAATTTCTATCAGTGTTGTGAATTTATCAAATTTATATTTACTTTGTTTACACTTCTTTAATTCGGCATTTAAACGGTTAAGCAAAATGAAGTACGTAAATAATTGAAGGGTTTAATAGTTTAGAAACCGATGCTTAATAACGAAATGTGTAGAGATAATTTGTTTAAATAGATGAGAAAAATAAACTTATTTTAAACATATGAAAAAAATGGATCTCTGCACCAATTCAAAGTTTTTAAACTTTATTGATATTATTGATATTGCATGACTTAGTTTCATTAAATTTCAAAGGACTAATTTTCATAAATGAGAGTAAGTACTTGAAGAATATAATTAGTAACTTCCTATAACTCTTTCAATTGCAGACATTTACTAGCATAAATGTATACACCGAAGAGCCATTACAATATGACCACCCTCCATCTATAACAATAGGCTCGCCCATGTTTTATTGGTTTCTCGCCCAGGTACAATGTTTTCATGGGGCATATTAGGACCCATAATCCTCATAGAACAATCCCTGACATCTGTAAGCTGCTTGAATATAGTTGCAAACCAGGTTCACCCATTCATGGCAACAATTTTTCCTGCAGGGGATGTTAATCAACAGGATAATGCACCATATCATAAGGGTCGAATCGTCATGGATTGGTTCGAGGAACATTCCAGTGACTTTCATGTCATGTCTTGGCCCCCAAATTCACCTGACCTTAACCCAATAGAGCATTTGTGGTCCTACTTGGAAAACCAAATTCGTGCTGCCACGCACCCCCTTGCAGTGTGAGGGAATTGCAGCATCAGTTGGTGAGCTCATGGTACCAAATACCTCAGACTACCTATCAGCACCTTGTGGAATCAATGCCACGACGGGTGCTAGCAGTTTTGAGGGCTAAAGGTGGTCCTACGTGTTATTCGCAGGGTGGTCATAATGTAATGGCTCTTTGGTGTATAACACACAGTATAAAGCATTTCTTAACTAATTATGATGAGTGATTTTTTTTGTATTCAATATATTTATAATTTTTTGAAAGAGACTAGAATTAGACAAAATAAACGCTTATTGAAATATTGTACTTCAAAGAAATATTTTTCTGAAATATATACAAAGCAACAATTTTATCAAATAAATGATTAAAATATAGTAATATAAACATAGATTTTAAACAACATTTTAAAACAGAAAACAAAGAGAAATATCTATTCATTTTTCTAGAAATAATAAGGTGTGACGGAATGCATTTCTACTCTGGTGCAAACAATCAAAAATTTCATAGAAGATATTTCTATCGGATAACTTAGTTTTCAGAAATATTTAACTTCAAAGAAGTATTCTCCCAACAAACGCAAGCAGTAAGTATCGAAATTTTTTCCATCCAATCTTTCATTACCTACCTCAAAACATAAAAATGAATCGATAAGAATAATATCGGAATGGATCCCTAATTTTGACACTTAAGCAAATATATATCCTCTAACATTTCAAAGATATATCTACATTACATAAATAAACACCACGTTCCAACCGCAGACACACCCAACTCCATCAATCTTGCATTGATAAAAAAAATAATAATCGTTAAGTGTATGGATATGATCAATCTTCCAATATCAACCAATCAATACTGTGTTCAGCTGAGAGCATCTGATGATGTTATGTTGAGAGCTATTTACAATCTTCGCTAACCAAGACGTGTTCATCCTAGAGGACAGCCGGATAAAAGTAGTCTCCTATAGGAATGGGAGGGGGTCAGAAGAGAGGATATGAGCACAAAGTGTCCCGGAGGCAAATAGAGAGCAACGTAACCGACCAATAGTTTTCGCTGAGCTCTTCAGTTTCCAAACCGAAAAGGGTACTTGGTAGTTAAAAGCAAATATGGAAGAGTTTCGAGCTGAAGGAAAAACGTGAAATGAATGTCCAGGGGGCTGTATCCAAACTTATTAATTATTATTTCATAATTCTTTTTTATTAAGCCGATAATGAATAAGTTTTCATTTCCTCGATCGATCAGGCAAGGCACTTTTAATTTAAGATATATACTTTAAATTCAATTTTACAAATGTGCATCATCCAATCATCACATTTATTGCATTTCATCTTGGTGCAATTGTTTTGCAATTTCGAAAATTTAGCTTTAAAAAAAACTTTGTCAATGGGGTGCATTTCTTAAAAAGATTTAAAGTGCTAAAATGAATAGAATTACTGGATACGCTGATAGAAATATATACTGGAGCTATTTGAATATTGTTATTATGCTAAAATCACGAATATTATCATACATTCATAATTTGAATACGTGATACTGTGGTTTAATGAGTACAATTTTACAAATGTGCATCATACAATTATCTAATTTATTGCATTTCATCTTTGTGCAATTGTATTGCAATTTCGAAAAAATTTAGTTTTAAAAAAGAAACTTCGTCAATGGGGTGCATTTCTTAAAAAGATTTATAGAGTTAAAATGAAAAGAATTACTGGATACGTAGATAGAAATACTTACTGGAGCCATTTGAATATTGTTATTATGCTGAAATCAAGAATATTATCATACATCCATAACTTAAATATATGATACTGTGGTTTAATGAGTACGAAAACCGTAGGTCAATTTAAAACGTTATTGAGGTTCAAGGTAGCAATACTACGGTTTGATATTGAACCATTTTTATGCGAATAATATGTTTTGTGAACTTGTAAATCAGACTGAGAGCGAGATAACGTAAATTAAGTAAAGCGTTCGGCAAAAAATATAAATTTTCTCGGTCAGTATAAGGGCAAAAAAATAAAGAAACTATTTTTTGATTGATCAATTTGATTTCGATTCATTTTGCTGCTTAGAGTTTTGAAGTTTTTTGTTCAGTTCCATAATTTCTTACATCCGAAATATTTTTTCTTTCCACTTTTTTTGTACAATTCCATAGCTGTTTTTTTTTAGAAGATTTAAATTTGAAATGAATAACAGGAGGAAAAGAAAATAAATTTATTTTTGCATTTATTTTGTACGTAATATCTAGTTTTGAAAATTATCTCGTGTAAATACAAACAATTTAAAAGCTACTGTTAATCTACAAATAATGATCTTTGTAATATAATAAAAAATTGTCACATTTAATATTTTTAAGTAACTTAAAGTGATGTTTCCTAAACACTTTCAATATCATAATATTTGGAATTGAAAATCTTAGTATATCCTTCAAATTCAAAGAACAATTTTAATTTAACATTTTTGTAAGAAATAAAACAAATATGCAGGTTTGAATTAGTATATAGTATAGAAACAATATTTACTTTCCCTGAAAAAATCTTAAGAAAGTAATTATTTTATAGTGAAAAAATAATTTTTACTCTTATTTACAAACTCCAAAGATGCAACGATGCTTTATTGATGAACAATATAAGTTAATATTTGCTATGAAATGCATTTTTACGAAACCAAAAGAATTAAACAATAACCTTCATCTTAAAAACTCCGTTTTAATTATTTACATTTAAATAATAAGAAAGTTAAATGTAATTCAAAGAAATAAATTTTAAGACCAAAAAAAAATATTCCAGAGTTTAAGAAAATAATGGAAGTTAATGCTAAAAATTGTTCTAGTAAATAAGATACTGATTCAGAAATAATTTAAAAGCGCTATTATGTTTTTTTTTAAACTTTTGTGGCAGAATGAAAAATAAGAATTCATTGTCTGGCTTTAAAACTATGAAAGTAGTTTAATTTAAAAAGTAAAAATGTCATTTTAAATCTCGTATTATTAAACTGAAACTTTAAACATAAAATGAGCTTAAGCGTTTACTTAACGATAACTTTCATTTGTAATATATTTACAAAAAAAAATTGCAACTTCATTACGCTGAAAACTCATACAGTGGTTTTTTCTCTTATTGTTTTGAGGTGTAACATTTCTCTTCATTAAGGTTAATTAAAATGTTCCCATCTAATATTTTCTTTGCTTATCTTCCTTTAAATTTAGTAAAGCTCCTTTTCTTAAAAACATAATAGTTGTTGCTTTTGGATATTAAATACATGAACCACATATGTTAGATTTTAGTAATAATTTTTCTTACAACTAACAATTCGTATTTAAATCTATTGAAATTGCATATTCTAGTAAAAGATAATGCAAAATTTTTAAAAACAATAATTAGAAAGGTTGTTTTTAAGAAATATAACAATCGATTTACAATGTTTTTGGTTTTGGTATAACTATAAATATTTATATATAATCAACCTTGTCATGTCACGTAAATATTACTGTAAACTTCTAAGGGTGTTAGGTAGGACTGGGCTATAAATCGATATATCGCGACATATCGATTTAACGCCTATATCGGCAAACCGATACAGCGACTTTCATTCCAAGCGATGCATCAGAAATCNATCGATTTACAATGTTCTTGGTTTTGGTATAACTATAAATATTTATATATAATCAACCTAGTCATGTCACGTAAATATTACTGTAAACTTCTAAGGGTGTTAGGGCACATAATCAGGATTAAAATTGCTAAGGAAATCATACCCGAAGATATCTTTGGGCGTGACTAGGAACGCTGCCCCATTACATAGTAAAAAAATCTACAGTAACTTAATGTAAAAAGTACCGGTTCTCAGAATGTTGGTACTTTTTACAGTAAAATCCATTTTTACCGGTAATAATTTCCTTAAAATCAATTAATCTTTCTAATTAAAAAAACATTACTGTGAAAATTATGGCGTAAAATGGATTTTATGGTAAAAATGGATTTTGCAGTAAACTGCATTTTACGTATTATCACCAAAAATGCCAGTACTTAATACCGTAATTTAATTCGGAATTTCTTACAGTATATCAACTGTTCAGAAGCAAATGAAGGAACAGTTTATAAAAGAAAAGCGCCCCTACCGGCGTATGAAATATTTTCCGGTCATAGATTTCTCAGCAGTTTTAATCCTGGTGATGCGCTCTAACTCCCATAAGAGATAGTTACAACATTTATGCAATTTTACTCAGTATCCGTGAAAAGCTGCTTACCAGCTTCAAGGGTCTGCTGGCCAGATATGGTGTCCAAACATTTATGCAACCCCCAGTTATATATAGCGTTTTTAAAAATGCACATTTTGGCAAATTTTAGACTTAAAATGTCATTAAAATACTGTAACGTGGAAAGAGAAACTTATTACAGATTTGAAATCTACGATGGGAAATTATCTAAGATCTATTAAAAACTCTCACGCAGCAGAGGACAAAAAAAAAGCCCCCAGTGTAATTATTTACTATTTCTTAAGAGGAAACATGCCTGATTGTTACAAACTTTTTTTTCTAATGCAATCTTCATTAGCCTAAGTATTTCTTGCCTTCATTCTTCTTGACAAAATTCAATTAAAAACAATTGTATTTCCATTACTTATTTAATTTCACTTCTGATTTTAGGAAACATTTTTTAAGTGATTGTTTTTATGCTTATCCCTTTGGCGCAAATGGAACACCGGTGTTCCTTATATATTTTTTTTCAGTCACTCTGATTGTAAATAAAAATATATTTCAGTATTTTTTAATTGCAAAAAAGAAAACAGTATAATAGTTACTAAAACAATCTGCTGGGATCTCGGAACCATATTTGCACTAAAATATGAAATCCAAAAAAAGTAGAGTGAAAAACATTTGTCTTCATTCACATTCAAAAATTTACCAATGATTGATTTTGTAAAGTATATAAATTTCAGCTATAAATAACTGTTTCAAATATCTACAAATATGAAAAATTGAAAAATTATTTCATGGAAGTGAGACGTGTTAGAGAATTTTACATTTAACGCAAAAAAGAACATCGGTTTTTCAGGCAGTATTTCATTAACATAAATTATTAAAACGCTAAATATAATATTTTTGACTTATTTCGACTTTAATTAGTACAAAGTATTAAAAAAGTTATGAAAATTTTACTTAATAAAAATTCTGTGTCAAAAGGTTAACAAGTACTTGTACGTACTTATTCTATAATAGTTGAAATATCAATTTAATACACTGTAAGAAATTCCAGATCAAATTATGTATAATGAATCAGCACTTTGGGTGCATTATCAGTAAAAACTATTTTACAGTAAAATCCATTTTTACCGTGAAATATTATACAGTAATTTTTTGTAATAATATTTATTTAATTAGAATTTAGTGATTTTACAGTAATTATTACTGTAAAAATTAAAATTCATCAGATTTTTCGCTTTTCTCTTTTTTTCATACCATATAATCATTAACGGATAAAAACCGTCCGTCCTTCTAGTTTTTGACATGCAGTTTTGCTTACTTTACGACTATCTATCTTATTTTAAATCATTTTATGATTTCAATCCGTGCTAGTTCTTATTTTTCAACAATTATTTTATGGTTTTGAACATCGTATAAAAAAAACTGCTATTCTATTTTATCATCAAATTAATACTCAAGCTAACTGTTCTATTTCTTCAAATATATTTTTTTTTTGTTCGTTAAGTTGACACATATTTTTATATGGGTGTAACAAACATATTTTCACTTAAATACTATTTCACTAAGTTAGACATTTAAGATTTTAAGATAAAACCAATTTAGGCTATTTTTCAGCTGAGACGCTAGAGCTCATAGGACAAAGCATTATCCTCCCAGTTTCAAATTTGAGCGTCAATTGCTCACATGCTGATGTACGGGGTTTGTAAACTATTAAAAATTCTTCGTTAAATAAAGTCTTACTTTCTTACATTTATATTTTTCGTAAAATATAATGTGATTTGGTTTTCATTGAATGTTATGAAAATGATGACAACAATTAATTTATGAGACATTTTCTGTTTCAATTTATGTAGGAAATAGTGTGCAAATTACAAATAGCTACTTACCATCATATTTATCGTAAAACTAAACAATTAATTATACTGCATGACAAAATAAGGAACATTAAATACACACGCCTATATTAAGATTCCAGAACATGCAGCTTAGAATTTTTGTGGGAACTTAAGCATAAAAATTTAACTCACTAATTTTATTCTTTAATATTTATTCTCATTCCAATTCAAAGAACATTTTAACAAAAAATATCTTTAAGTTTTGAACTTAAGTTATTGGTCTCAAATATAGAATTAAGAAAACTTCAAACTTCAAATTTTAAAAGCAATTTACAGTTAGCGGAAAGATATTAATATCAATATAAACAGTCTGTTGTAAAGAATAAAACAGTAAATTCAATAAATCAAGCAACTTTACGAATTCATAAATGTTCAAAACATTCATGTTTTAAAGAATATTTTAGTAAGTCCATAATAAATAACATTTTCAACTTGCAAAAATTTTTAAAAAACATATATTTAAGAAATTTATAACAGTTTTAAACAAAAACGAAACATTTGAAATAATTTAAAAATGCATATCAAAGCAAAATTAAGCCGTTTTTCTGTTATTATAAAAGTTTTTTATTTTCCCAATAACGGTATAACAGTTTAAAATAAGCATACATGTTTGGAATATCTTCAAATATTTACTGAAATCATAAAGTTAAAAATATTTAGAAGCTGAAGAGATTTTCTTTTGAAAAATTGAATAAGAAAGAATTGTTTTTCAGAATGTATACCTAGCTTTTTATCGAACATTTTCATACATTTAAAAAGAAGTATTGAAACATGTCGAAAAGGATTTTGGTTCCAAAGGCAGAAAAAAAAGTTAAGTTAAAAAATACAAGCTGAATATTTGTCTTACAAATGCAGATTTCATATATTTTGGTGTATTCGAACAAATAATATTTGAAGCGTTATTTTAAGAGGGACATATTCTTTAAAAAAAAAAAAGTTCTTTTTTTCAGCACGAGTACAAGATATTTTTATTTATTGAATCTTGGATATTAATAAATTTTTCTACCATATTTAACATTAAGAACTGATTCATAAGATGTAATCAGAAGAATACACATAAAAGGGGCTGAATATGGAACACTCTTTTTATAGTGCTGTGTGTTATATTACTATATAATTAGGTTTGAGTCGCGAAGGCTCAGGGGATAGAGCGTTCGCCTTCCAATGAAACAATGAAATGAACCGGGATTGAATCCCGGTGGTGATGACTGGTTGATACGAATTCCGTTGAACATTGGTAGTCATGAACTCAAAAAATGGGGTCAGTTTTTCAACGTCGGTTGTAAATATATATTATTTACGCACACACACCCACACACATGTATATA
>NC_092211.1:35431337-35613505 GCF_043381705.1 Parasteatoda tepidariorum
TATCCTTTGTTGCGATTTTGATTATTGGGAAATTCTGATTAATTTTTGTCTTTTTAGTAATTATCTTTACAATGGAAAGGATATTTTTCTTCAAATTAATGGAATACAACGAATATCTAATTATTCATCTCTCTTAGCTAACTTATTTTTGCATTATTATGAAAAAAATTATACTCTTAGTATTAAATTTGTTTTTAGATGTATTGATGACTTAATTATATTTAATTTCCAAGATTTTACTATTTTATTAAATTATATTTACCCTGAGGAATTAATCTTACTTCGTAATCATGATGATAATATTAATTTCAATTTTTTGGATTTGGGTATTATAAAAGTTGAAAATATCTGCTTTGTTGATTTACACGATAAAAGAAATGATTTAAATTTTAATATTTATAAACGAATTACTTGGAATTCTAATGTTTCTAGGAGCATTTATTTAAATACCACTGTTAATGAAATGAACAGAATTAAAAGAATATGTAGTAATATTTATTTATCCAAAAAGCAAATCGATAAACTCTTTAAAAATTTTACAAGAAACAATGAATACCCAACTAAAGTAATAAAATTTTATATAAAATCATTGAATTAATCGTATATATTTTTGTGGATATATTTACTAAGCATTTTCCTTGTTAATTTATATAATTTTCTCATGTGCAAATCCATTTTGGGTAAATCCGTTTCCAAAACTATTTACTAAATAATTCCTTTGTTAATCTATATAATTTATCCATGTTAATCTATATAATGTATCCATTTCGGGCCAGTTTGTGGCTAAAATTATCTACTATAAATTTCCTTATTCGCGTTTTTACTTGTTATTTTTACTTATGGTGTTCTATTTTATTTGTTGTAATTTTTGTAAAAAATTTTTTTGAGTGCTCCTTACGCTATTGTATTAATATATTTTGCTTTGACTATATTGATACAATATTAGAAAGCACTCTTTTTTGCGGATATAATCGCGTGAGCTGATGAAAAGATTATATCCTTTTTTCCGGTTTCTTTTAGATAAAATTTCATCCATTTTTTTATTTTTATTTTTTTTTAATTAGTTGTTTGTTATTTTCTTTAATTATTATTTTACCCCCTTTTTCAAATGTCTATAATTTTCCTTTGTTTTATCTTCATCTTGAACCGCTTTTATATTAAATTTTATGAACTGATAGGACACACTGTGGTAAATTACATATTGGTAACTTATATACTGCTCTTAGAATATTGAATGACCAAAAGGGGAAAGTTTATGTAGGAGGGACATTTATTGAAGGAACTGGAATTAATATTATGATAAACTAATAAAGTAGCATAATACTATACAAATGGATTTGTCAATAATGGGCTTTGCATAATGAAAACCAATATACAATCACCAAAACTGTTATTCTGGTATTGTGTTAGGATTTGATAAATTTACTGAAAAGTACGATGGAAACGATACTTTAAAACTGACTAAAGACGTCATTTCATCTCAGCACCTCATTTTCGCAAGCTAATATTCAAATTATTTCCAAAAAAAAAGATCTGAGTAATATACTTAAAGGATGATTTCCTTTTTACTTTTTAATGAGTTTTATTTTTAAAACTTTTTAATCTCTTCATAAAACACAAAGATCATGAAATGTTGTGTCGAATCTATCTGGTTTGAGGAAGCATATTTTACTTTTATTTGTAACCGTCGTTGAACTGCCGATGAGATTTTGGGTTTACGATCACAAATTTTCAACTCCTTAGTCTTGAAATTTTGAACCCAATCCGGAAGAAAAGGGAACTCCTGGATCAAGTATTGGGAGGAATCTCTTTTTGATGGAACTAGCACCCATCTGCGTTACATGGAGAGGAAATTCACAAAAACCTCCCACATTTTGCCAGACGGTAAGGGGACTCTTACCCATGATCCGTCTTCCACTGAGCATATTTTACGTCAGCACCAGTGATCAGTGCGAGCTTGGTGCGGAATTCGTATCGACCGGCCAACGCTGGGATTTGAAACCGGTTCACCTAATTCTAAGGCAAATGCTCTGTCCCCTAAGCTACCAAAAGATTATTTGAAGTTCTGCAATTAACACCGAAGGAACATTTTTCCACAAAACCTGTGCAAATGTTTGAGTTTGTTGATCATATTGCATTAGTAACCCGGACCCCCGGGGGTTCTCAAAAGGTTCTCCTTTCTTTTCTTGGAAAAAAAGCAAAGAAAATGCATATATGAGTCAGCTAAACCAAAACCAAATACATGATGACTATCAGTTTTAATAATACCCATCTTAAAATAGGTGACAAGTGTTTTTATTTCATAACCGTCGTTGAACAGCAGATCCAATTTTTGGGTTTGCGACTACTAATGCTTAACTCCGTATCCTTGTAATTTTGAACCCAATTCAGAAAACAAGGGAACTCCTGGGATCAAGTATTGGGAGAAATTTACCTTCTTGGAGGACTTTCTGCTGAAACTAACCCGCAATTGCTTTACTTGGAGGAGAAAACCACAAAACTCTCCCACGATTAGCCTGACGGAAAGGGGACTCTAACACATAATCCGTCTATCACTGAGGACATTTTACGTCAGCACTGGGGTCGGAGCAAGTCGGATACGGAATTCCTATCATTCTTTCAAGGAATTCATATCTTTCTCTTCATTGGAAAGAGAACACTCTATTTCCTGAGCCACCAAGATTCCGATTGAGAAAGCTTTAGCCTGCACAAAGTAGTAGTGCTGATGAGGAAGAAGAATCACTTCACAACTTTGTTTAAACTTGAATAGTCACGCTTTGAATTGTTAAGACATGGATTCCCGTAGATCACCAATGTCAAGCATCACTTGCTGTGGTCATTGTACATGTAAGTGGCCGCTCTGATTTGTTACAGATTCTGTTAAATTGTTCTACCATAAAGTACTCGATTTTATGCTCAGGTCATTGGGCTTCCATACCGGGGGAGACTTCCCGTTCTCGTGACTACCTAATATACTAAATATATATTCTTTCCGTCGGATATAATGTTTAAAAATCAAGTGTATATTTCCCCTTATTTATAAAAATGTTTCTTTCTGAAAATTACGGATTTAATAAATATTTTAAAATATTAACCATTTATTTTCTTCCTTAAAGACGGATCTCAAATTTTTTATATTACGATAGAATCATACTATCATTTTGTCTAAATTATACCATCATTTTATTTTAATTGAAGTAATAAGATTTAATTAGAAAATAAATTCATCTAAAAGTTAATTCTTGTCTTTAAAAATAATTAAAATGCTTTAAATCGGGAATTGTTTTTAAAAGAAAAGTTTCCCAAGTACCAAATTATTTTCCATAAAAGAATCGTCTCTATATCTAGAGGCATTTTTAAAGCATAAAGTGGACTTTTAAAAATTGATAACAGTTTTTCCCTGCCAATTTTCTCATTCTTAAATGAACTGTCATCTTGTATTAAATTTTGATTTTAATATAAAAGATACCAACGATGCTAAAGTTTTCAGAATAATGCATTTTATACTTTTAAAAAATGCTTGAAAAGCTTTCAATAGTGAAATTAGATATCTTAGCTAGAAAAAAAAATTTTACCCTCCTTAAAGCATTTTAGTAAAATAAGAATAGCTGCTTCTATTTTATGACCTGATAAAATCTATAATTAGAAGTTATTTCGTAGAAAATTCTTAAAAGCCTCGAGGTTTTTGATTTTTTACCAAAAAACAAATATTTAAATTTTCTGAAATAACTTCTGTTATATTATTTTTCAAGAGTAAAATTTCCATTTCTGGAATACATTATGTATTTTTCAATTTCTAGATGATGATTAACGAAGTACTGTCAAATATATTAAACTTATTTCTGGAATATAAAAGTGTAATATGCATTAAATTTTATTTTAAATAAGAAGATAATATACATTTTGTTTTCTTAAATAAGAATATAATAGGAAGATCAAGAGAAAAGAGCGGTTTATATCCATGAATACTGATTTTGAATAAAAGACAAATTTCAGGGCCAATCTTCCTAGTGTCTCCACTGTATAACAACTCTCGAAAAGAGCCGATTTCTCATGTCATATCACAAAACTCAGTAATCCTGGAAATGCTGCAGCGATATTTTAAAAACAAATTGACAGAAACCGTTCTTTATGCCTAATCTTCATATGTGTAAAGCACATTGTTGTGCTTGAATAGTGGTTAAGGTTGGTATAAGCGCACTTGATACGAACCCCCAAAATTATACTATAGAGACAAAACAGTTGCTAAATCAGAAATCATATTTTTATTTATTGCCGATTGGAGTTCCACACTTAATAAAAATGATTTTTCACGAAAACAACCACGTTCTTGTCCTTTTTTGACAAAAATGAATTTTAAATAATACATTTTGAAATAGAACAGAAGATTGTAATTGCAAGGCCCAAACATACATAACAACTCCGACAAATATGAAATTGCGAAAGTAAGCGTAGAAGTAAGAATACTCATGACCAAAGAAATATAATAAATCCAAGCATTGGCTATGAATCGTCAGAAATGATTGCTAAATTCTTTTTCTAATGGTTTTCATTTCTTCTTTAGATTTCTAATTTAAAACATGTTGGTGGTGAAAATGGAGGTGACCATTTTATGAAATAAAAGCATTTCAGATACCATGTACCATTTTCGAGTTACATGCAAATTTTAGAGAAAATCATAGAATCATTAAATTAAAAATAGGTTGATTTTCGCTCGCTTAGCAAAGTTATTGAGTTAAACGAGATTAATGATTGATATTTATAGTGAAAAAGATTTAATAAAACAGTAATTTATTTTTTAAAATGTAAGATATGTGTTGGTTTTTTTTTGGGGGGGGGGACAAGAAAATCTGCATGGAAATGTTTTTCACAAATAAGAATAAGTCATGTATTGGATTTTTTTTAAATAAAAATATTTCAAAATTAATAAAAATATTTCAACCAATAATTTTAAAAAAATTGGATACCTGGAATTTGCATGGTGATTAATTCGAAAAAACTTATTTGCATTTTCTCCGAAACCAGCAACTCCATCCATTTGAGAATTTAGGAACTTAGTTTGAATATAAGTGAGAAAATATCTAGTTTCTTAAGCAGAACGTATTAAGCTAAATTCTTCCATTTTTCTTTAGTTTATTCTGCAAATCATCGATCATTTAGAAACCACCCTGTAAAGCGTTAGTAAACAGTGAATTACTATAAAAAAACTAACAACTAAAGAACAACGCGAATCCTTTTTAGCTATAAATTAAAACTTTTTTATACATTAAAAGATTTTAAGCACTTGTATGTGCTAACAGTTTAAAAGTTACCAATAAATTAACTGAAACAGAGATGTAATGTACTCTGATAATATAATACCACACATTTGCTTTGCAATAAATGTAAAAATAGCATTAAACCTAACTTACATATTAATAATTAAATTTTTGATTAACCTTATCGTTATCTCAATGATTGATTCTGAGGATTGCGTTTGGGGGAAAATGAATCAAAACTCAAGCAATGATGGGTAATTCCTATCACGGTAAATTTCGTGTTACTAATAAAAGACACATTACTTCAATAATTAATAAAAGCGCAAATTTCATGTTTCCATTTTTATAACTTATTAATCATTCATATCTTTTGTCACAGTGCTTATTTGACTACATCTACGTCATATCATGGTTCTAGGGTTCTTTTTACTTCGTTTACAGTTACTGATATTTAAAAAAGATTACAGTAAATTACCAGGTAAAATATTTATCCAAATACACCGGATATTTTAAAAATAAACATTTTTGTTTCAATATGCAAATTCATGTGATTTATAAACATATCTCGTGTAAGTAAATGACGTGTCATACGAATTATAAAAATATATGTATAGTTCGTAATTGTTACTTCAATAAACTCAATTATTTAATAAATTGTTAACTTGAAAATTGTAATTGTTAAATTGTTTCAGAACTGTTTCATATTTTAGCTTCATAAAGTGTTTGGTAAACATTAAAAACTATTATTTTAACTTTTTGAATTCAGTAAATGATATAATTTTCCAATTTAAAGTTATAAATTGCTATTTTCATTTTTTTACTATCTTTGGACAAATTTTGCATGAGTTTTTTTTTGTTCATTTGAAAATACCTAGTTCACTTAATAATACCTATTGAGATATTTTTATTACTTACAAATAATGTATAGCTTACAATAATGTATAGCAATAAAAATACACTTTAAATGATGCTATCGTTGGTAGTAGTAGTATTACTTTATTTACGTCTCACTATAGCTTCAAATTGGGCTATTGGTGACGGCCTGGGAACCTTCTTTAAAAATGATCCGAAGGCATGTCATCATGATTTTGATCATCTGCAGAGAGGATGATTCCCACTCTTTGGTAACCTGATGATCTACGTACGAGCACTTAACAGTAAAACTGTTTAACAAGATCTGATCAAAGGGCTGATCAAGGGCTGATCAAAGTGCTCATCAACCAACACTAGGACAACCAATACTGACTGCTACTAGGGATTGTTATTTACTGGGCAACGTGTCTTACGATCAGACGAACAATGTTTATCTTTGGATAAATTTACTTTAGATGTGTGTGCAAATTTTTTTACTCACTCACAATTTTTTAAATAGAATGAAGAAAACTAACATTAAAACTCTCAAATTTTGAACAATTTTCTTGAAAACCCATGCTACTCACCTTGATGATTATGAAGATGGAACATCTAACTAAGTAGAAGAAAAGGTGAGTCTATTAAGCCTGGTTTAAATTACTTACCTTGATGATTATGAAGGTAGAACATCTAAATAAATAGAAGAAAATTTGAGTCCATTTAGCCCGGTGTGAATTACTTACCTTGATGATTATGAAGGTAGAACATCTAAATAAGTAGAAGAAAAGGTGAGTCTATTTAGCCTGGTGTAAATTACTTACCTTGATGATTATGAAAATAGAGCGTCTAAGTAAGTAGAAGAAAAGATGAGTCTATTAACCCTGGTGTAAATTACTTACCTTGATTATTATGAAGATAGAACATCTAATTAAGTAGAAGAAAAGGAGAGTCTATTAAGACTGGTGTAAATTACTTACCTTGATAATTATGAAGGTAGAACATCTAAATAAGTAGAAGAAAATGTGAATCTATTTAGCCTGGTGTAAGCTATAATCTGAATATTAGATCAAAAGTTATTTAAGATAGTTTTTTGTACGCTGTACAAAAATATAATACTACATGTATTTTTATGATTCTGATTTTAATGGTATTTTATAAATTACATGCTAATTTTTTTTTCTTAAAACAATTAGCTTTATAGATTGTTATTTTTTTCTGAGTTATATTAGACCAACTGTGTGTGTAGAATACTGAGAGTGAAATTGTGGTTTTTATCATTTAAAATTATGCAGTATTAGGAAATCCAAAATGTTTTATATCTAAGAATTCATGAAGGGTATCTATCATTATTAAATTTAATAATAAATAACAATTAAAATGCATTTTTAATTATACTATCCTTAATAATAAATAATTTTATGTGTGTGAGCCAAATAGTTCAAATTCTGGTAAAATCACGTACTCTGGGGGAATGACATTTGTGGTAAAAGAAAACATAACTCTGGTTTAACCAAAATATATGGTATTTAAACATTCAATTTGGTAACTTTTTTTGTTCATATGGTAACAGTTTACCAGTTATTTTTTTTCTGCATTACGAACCCATACAAAGATACCAAATACATAAAAATATCAATTTTAAATTTTTTTGTCGCTTACGTTGATTTTCAGTTGCTCGGATTTATAGTTTCTGATCCATAAAAAGGAAACTTAAATGGATATTGGAGCTAGGTGGATGCTATGCGATTTATGCGTGAATGATAGTTTCGTATTTTAGTAGCCTAGGGTAACTTATTGAATAATGCAGGACACAAGAAACTTTTCGAGTATTTAAGGAATGAAAGAAATATTGTTGCATTAATGCTTGATTTCAATCTACTGGTTCAGCGAGTCATGAGATTTGATGAATAGTCCTCCCGACTACAATATGTACGCAGCTTCACAGAACAAAATCTTTTCATTAGGAGGGCCAAATTGGTGCGGATATAATTTTGGTAGTTTAACTGTGTTAGGAAAAAATAATCATTAAAAGTTTTTTTTCCTCACACCTAAAAGCTTGAATATCATCTTTTTTTTATGTTTATTTGAATGTTTTCGTTGAATATGGTATAACAATCAAACAAATTGCTGTTTAGCAATTTTTGCCGATAAATGTCTAACATTTCATTATATATTTATTTAATTCGACAAGAAATTAAGCAGCTCTTTTGTGTCGGTAATAAAAATCAGGTTATTCGTTAAAAATCAGTAAATAAGAATCAAGTTATTCGATCAAAAGTTGTTCAGAGTGGGGTCTTAGTGCTCTAAACAGAAAGATATTGTAATTTTTTTATTGCACTTCTGTACGCTGTAAACAATTTTTATGTATAGCTGCTATCATCTTGGTTTTGAGTTAAACTAAAATCTTTTTAAGTACAAATCTGTAGTTATCGGGCAAAACAATTACATAAAATTGATAAAATAATAATTTTTTGACAAAATTAGTTCAAATATATTGCCAAAAATGTGTTTGTTTTTTAAACAAAATGCTATTGCAAATAAGTCATAAATTCATTCTGCTGCACACAAAAATTTGTGTAATCAGTAAACAGACAAACAAAAAATGAATAAATAAAACTGTAACAGGGAAAAAATAAAAAATAAAATTTGAATACATTGTGTAAAAAATTTTCGTCTACCTCTATTTCAAAAATGGTGGCAACTATACATTTAAATATTTTACAGTGTAATATTTAATCATTCTCTACTAATTTGTATTTGCTTATTTATTCAGATAAAAAAAATTCGAAAATAATCAATATTCGTGCTTCAATCAATAAAAAGAATAAAAATATTTTTTCCTTCATTCAACATTTCAATATTGGATTTTGATTAAGACACGAACTAGGAAAATAACTATCTAACTTCAACAAATCAAGTTTTGTGAAGCATAAAAAACCTACATGCTGCAAGTAACATAAAAAAACGAGAGGTTCCGATGGGAGAAGAGCACCAAAATATATTTTGATTGAAAAAAATATTTGAATGACAGGATAAAAATATTTACATCCCCTGAACTCAATTTACTGAACAAAATTTGTTTTCTGTGCTAGCCTAGAATTGAGTTTCTAGTAGCTAAGGAAAATTGCATTGATTTTTTTATTTATTAAATCAAACTAAATCAGATTTATTTTTTAAAACCTCAGCTCCAGTATTTTTCAAATATTTATTAAGCCTTAATGTTTGGAGTTTTATCACATTATTAACTTATTACTAAACTGATTCTTCGATGCATTCTACATGCTTATTTACTGTTGCAACAAATGTTGTTCTAAAACATTGTAACAAAAAACATCTAGCGAGTACTGATTAAAATATTTAAATACCATTCAATATACCGTATCATGTGCTATTAATTTTTATTAAATTAAATTGTCATAAAACTGAGTTAAAGAGCCTTATTAAAGATGATACTGTTAAAGATTGACGTAGCAGCAGACGATTATTTTCAAAGAACATAATTCAAATTGCTGCTGAAGTCATATTTTAACAGGTTGGCAAAAAGCATGAAATTAAAAAAGGACATATTGTGTTGGTGATTCACGTTTTCTCTTTGTTTTTTAAAAGAATCAGTAGATTCTTTTTCTCCTTTTTAGTTGAACTTTCTTGTGTTTTTTCTCACAAGGTGAGATTTTTTCGTTAAATTAAACATTAAAATTTTATTTGCTTCTTGTTTCGCAATATTTTTTCTGTGCTACATTTATGTTTTTAATTTAGTAGTTAAGAATGAAAGGTTCTTTTGGTAACTACAGCAGATACCAAACTTCTGCCTAAAATTACAATATGGCTAATTAATTAAGAAAACTTTTATACTAATTTTTAAATAGTTAATCAGGTATTATCAGAACCCAAAAAAGCAAATTCAGTATGCCGCTCTAAATTAAAGGATAATTCGATTCAGATCAACGAATTAAAAATGAAGGATAATATAATTCAATCCTCAAAAGTAAAGGACTTATCGGGGATAATACTTGGGATTGTTAGAACTTTTTCTAAAATGTTTGATATAAATCTGTAGTTGAAAAAATAATAAGAATATTCCATATCATGTGCTGCTTAAAAACTATAAATTATACGGGGTTTTCTTATAAAAAGGAAAAAAAGGGAAATTAACAGATTGTTTATCTCTTGATTTTCAAATATTACCAGTTGCTTTGCTCACCAATCCAAACGCTTTCAACTGTCAGTTTTTGCTTTTTGTTGATAAACAGATTGCTAAAACTAAATCTGAAAGTACTCAAATGAAAGCTCCCAAAATTTCTTATTGAATTAGCACATATTAAATTTCATAGTTTTATTTCTCCATTCAAGTGGGAAAAAATCATTTTTATCAGTAACCATTGTAACTTTATCTATAATTTCTTTTAAACTTCCAATTTGATTGTTACTCATTAATTAGTTTAAGTTTAATTAGTTTAACTCATTAATTAGTTTACGTTTAAGAGGTTATTTAATTGTAGTGTGAAAATTTCATTCCAACAATAATATCTTAACAATATATGTATTCATTATTTTAATTATACTTGTTGAACGGACACAATTTTATATAAAATTTTATATTTATTTCGCATGCCCATCCGAAAAATGACTTAAGTCACACAGGCATCTGAAGGGCAGATTTGTTGGCCACTCTTTCAGGAGCCCCATATTAGCTGGGCCAGCGTTGATCCCACAGTAAGGACAGATAGTACGGAGAATTAAAGAACATTCATGCCTTGACTGGAATTCGAGCCCAGAACCTTCCTGATGCAAGGCCAGTTCCTTGATCACTACACAGACCGGTAACTTGATATATATATTATTAGCTTGATATATATATTATTAGCTTACTATTGTTAGTGTAAGAGCACTCCGCACAGATATATATATATTACGGCCAAAGCCCGAATTCGGCCACTTCGCGAATAGGCTGGCCAAATCGCGAAATGGCTAAGAAAGCTGTAAATTGGCTGGCCAATGTCCGATCTTTTCTTGATTTTGGGAATTGGCCGGCGAGATCGCGAAGTGGCATGGAAGGATCAGCCAAAGTTGGAAGAAAAAATCATTGGCACGTATTATTGGCTCTGTATAACCATAACGTCATTCTTTAAAAATTACTAGCTGCAGTACCCGCAGCTAACTGCGGTGGGATATGGCCATTTAAGACAAAGTAAAAAATTAAATTTTTTAAATTTACTTTTAAAAACTTGTCTATTTTTTTATATTTTTGAATTAGAAGATTCATATTTTTAAATTGAAAAAGAAAACAAAAGGGGCAATATTGGCAAATTAACTTCTTAATAAAACAAATATTAAAAAATTCTGGTCCCACCGTACCACCCGGTATGTGAAAAAACATACCACTACAATTTTTTTTCTGTAAAGTAAAAGTTATTAGAAATACAAAAGATATTAAAAAAGTAGTAAAATGGTCAACATAAAAAATTAATATTTTTGTTGAATTTACATTTTTGTTTTGTATTAAAAATTGCAGATGTGGCACCTACCGGACATTCCTGACTGTCCGTAACTTCGTGACCATCGTGAAATGGCCGGCCAAAGTAGAATATTTACTGATCGTTTTAACTACATCGCACTTTGACGGAGAGGTATGGCCATTTCGCGATTTGGCCATTATACGCGATTTGACCGTTTGATAAGAAAACAATTTAGCTTATTTATTGTCTAGAAGTTGTTAAACTATTAATATGATGTGTACCGTTTTAAATGTTTTTAACACAAGATGTTGCTCATTAATGTAAAAACGAATTACTTTTCATCTCGAAATCACGTGATTTATGACAAAAAGAGAACTCTCAAATATATGGTTTAGATTATAACTTTTACTTTGAATAATAATCAAATTAAGTAACTTTATGTTTAAAATTAGGCTAATAAATAATTAAATATTATAGGCAAATACATATAAATGAAAATTAAAAGAAATTTAAAAGTAAGCAATGACTTTTTAACTTTCATAATAATGACAAATAAAGAAATCTGCAACTTCATGTTAGAAAACTCGATCATACCATATGATCTGTCCAATTAGATTACAAACGGAGAAAAACAACTTCTGGTAAAATTACAGTTGGATATGACAATAATATTTTTGGTAAAAACAAAGCCCGAATCTGGTTACTAAAACCAAAGTATAAAGTATTTAAACCATAGATATAGTAATTTTTCCATTAATGTGGTAATGGTTAACCGGAAGCTTTGATTCTCAAACTTGTAATTTTGATTGCCCCACATTTGGTAAAGCATAAACTTAAAAGCGCATTTAACTAAATAAATAGTTTTTAAGCCATGTTCTAAACCATCTTGAAAAAATTATCAAAATTTACAATTACCAAATGTTATCACACGTTATAAAACTATATTTTATTGTTAATTTTGCAAAAATTATCACCAAAGCACTTTGTTAAAATTACAAAACTTTTTGTCTTTTCGTAGAGTCAAGAACACTGTAAATTTTGCTATATTCTTGTCCGATCGTAGTTTCTCATTTCATTTTTATGTGTACGCAAATAAGAATAAAGTTTATGAAATTTTACATTATTTTATTAAATTTTATTTTATATTTTGAATTTTTATTAGAAAATTATAAAATTTTAAAATATGCGCATGCATTACACATTCTAATGCAAAAATTATTTCGAATTGAATTAGCTATTTATATATTTGTATGTTGCTCTGTTATCAGATGTATATTATTGTGAATTTTCTGAAAGGAAAAATAAATTAACCTAAAGGCTTTTTTATTCATTCTAGATCCTAAACTTTCATGTAATCATTCTTCAATAATCGTTGCAATTATATCAATAAAATATATACTTAAAGTAGTCCTTAAGTTTTATTGAGTATAGAAGTTGGAACATTAATAATTTACTTTCACTACATTAACCATATAATTTTTGTAATGCATTAAGGGCATAAATGAATCTAAAACAACAAAAAATAAACAATAATCGTTCTTTTTTAGAGATAATAGGAGTTTTACCTATATTTCAAGAGAAAAATTGAGAAAAAAAAACTTCTAACCTTCCAACATCTGCCACGAGGAAGAATTTTAAATTTACTCCCTCTCAATTTTTTTCTCATATGAATTCTTCCGAAAGCATAAATATTCAAACCATTTTCCCAGACGTATCACCTGGTTTGAATACCCCGATACCTATTTTTTTTCCTTACATGAAAAGTATAAAAAATTGCACTTTCATTTTTTAACTCTTAAGATTTTTGCCATGTCATCCATCTTTTGGAAATTCCCATTCTCGTCTTCGAAAATAAAAATAAAAACCATAAAAAAAAGAAAGCAGAAATGGGAATGGAAGTGAAGTGAAGAAGGCAGATACGTGCTTTTCGAGAAAGTTCCCTTACGTGGGTTTTAGAATATTCGCCTCTGTCCTGATGCTCGACTTCAATTATTCACGTCTCTTCATACGTGAGAACTGATGCCACAGCACTAGAAGAAATTCTTTCCCCCATTTTACTTCGTCGTCTTTTACATATTATTTTTTCTCGTTGGCAGCAGGTTACTCTCGTTCTTACATTTCTCTTTCCTTATTTCTCTCTTTTGAGAAATATTTCTTTATTTCGGGTGTTGTTCCCTTCTTTATCCCAGGCAGGGATTGTGCAACTATTTCCCAGGATGGTATAGAGTTATAGGATAAAAATGCGTTGTGTGTGGTTTCACAACTCCAGTCTCTGTTCTCTTAGACTCTTTTTATGACTCATACAATGAATACATTTATAGCGATGTGGGTTAAATTCGATTTATATCTTCCACACACAAAGGAAAAATAATCTCGTTTTATGAATGTTGGATGAAGTTCCCTTGAAAGGGATAAGTTTCTTTTCTCTACGTTGCGTTTTCATAAAAATGAGCGGATATAGCTTTTATCAGACTTATGTGTTAAAAGAGGACATTTTTCACTATACATAAAAATTATTTCTGCATGTAATAATGATAAATAAAATAAGTATCGGAGAAAATTGTTAAGAAAAATTGATATTCCTTTGCCAGAGATGAGAATTTATTTAAAAAAAAAAGAAAGAATCCATGTATTGAAAAGTTGCGGTCAAGTAAAAATTTATTTAAAATATAAATGTGCGGATGAACAATGAACAATGAGTGATTTAATACCATCTAATGGAAGTCATGTTCAGTAATTGTTCATTTATTGCGTCCGAACAAGCTTCTATTGAACTATACTTCTTAATTAAGCAATGTAAGGATGCTGAATGATATTTTTGCTTTCCAGTAGAATGATTAGAAAACAATAACAATTTGTGCAGTGTTTGTCCTTCAACTCCAAGCTGCCTCTCTATAGGGAGTGAGTGGTTCGATGGATTTTAATTGTGTACGAAGATAAAAAATGCATTTCGGCACTTTTCCTGAAACAGATACAACAGGCAGAATTTGAAAGATGAAAATAAAATATTTCCTTTATAATAAAAAAATGCATTCCAATACATTGTGTTTTCTATAGTGTGTATCTTTATTATATATACAATTATTTTCCTTTTTTACTTCATTAGTTAGCTTGGTGATGATTACGAACTTCACACAATTTTAGATTTTATTTTATTTTATAATCATCGTTGAACAGCTGACCCAATTTTAAGTTTATGACTACCGATGTTTAACTCCGCAGCCTTGTAATTTTGAGACCAATCCAGAAGACAAGGAAACTTCTAGATGAGGTATTGGGAGAAGTTTGTCTTCGTGGAGGACTTTTTGATTGAACCAAGCAGCATTTGCATTACATGAAGAGGAAAACCACGAAACCATCCATCGATTAGCCTAATAGGAAAGGAACTCATACCCATGATTTGTCTACAACTGACGATATTTTACGTCAGAACTGTGGTGGGAGTGAGCCTGGAGCGGAGTGCGCATTAACCAGCCTTCGCTGGGATTTGAACCCGGGATATCTCATTCGAGGGGCAAGCACTCTTCCCGTATTCACCACGACTCCTTTCCATTATTAGAAAAGTTGTAAATTTTTAGTAATCATCAAATATTACTTATAATTATTCAATAAACTAGAATAATATCCCAGCAGTTATGTGTAATTCATTATCCGGCATTCCCTACACTTATTACTTCGGCAACAAGCTAATGCTTAATTAACGTAACAAGCCATTGTGTAATGTATCTTTGCCTAGTATTGACTACCGTAATGTTTATTGTAACTGAAAGGTAACTTCCCATTATTCCCATTACTGATACTTTTCTTAGTTTGATATTATTAATTATAAACTAATAAGGTGATAGAAGATAAGATTTGTGTCCGCAAGACAATATATTTAGGGAATAAATGTGATGTTTATTTTCTCCGTGACATTTTTCATCACATAGAGTTAGTGTAAATATATCATATGGCTACTTTAGACAGCCATATCGAGGACTCAAACCCGGGTCACCTTATTGGAAGACGAGCGCTCTATCCCCTATGCCACTGGGGCTCTAATTGCCAACACCAGCTCTAAGTGCAACGGGTTCCCAGGTTGTTATCTTCCCAAGTACTAATCGCACCTGATGATGCTTGACTTCTATGAACTTCGGGCGAGAACCAGAATTTTCATCATAGTATAGTGGTTGAGAGAATTTCCTTGCAGCGGTAAGAACACCCGACAAGAGCACAACGAGCAATGGTTCGTAAACTGAAGGAAAAAAGTAACATTGATGGAAATGGGAAAAATTTCTTACCTTTCTAAACATGTAAAAGAAAGGCAAAAATCATTTCTGTATAGGGAGGAAGCTTAAAATTGAAGGACTAGAGCTAACCATAGTGATGACTTGTAGGTGATCTTATTTTCTAGTAAGAGGACGTCAGATATTTTTTAGTTCCGAATATAATAAAGTTGACATTATTTTTCAATTTATATTCAGGTTTAAAAAATTTAATAACAATTTGTAATTTTAAGTTAATGAAGTACTTAAAATTTCTGGCTTAAACTCCTGTTATTCTTAACTAATTATTTTTAAAAGTCTCATAAATTTACTTTTGCGTCTCGTGTATGTCTAGCTGCAACCGAAATTCCAGGTTCAAAGGAAATGAAAGCTAGAATGATATACACACCTTGAAATCGACCGATTCGTAATTGACAGAAAAGCCCTTTCGCTGGAAAGGGATACTTTTACTCGGGGACTTGCTGACGCCAACTTTCTTATTGTTGAATGTCTGAGTCGGATGTGCTCCTTTCAAAAGCTCGGCGCCATCTCCCAGCCTCTTTTGTAGAATCTTATCTGCGCATCACCTTAAGGATTCTTTTCACCTTTAAGAGCCCAGCAAAAGTTTGACCAACCATGTCTCAGTCTTTCTATGATTGCGGTTAGAGTGAGGTTTTGTTTGCTTCTCCTTTTCTTCCTTCAGCGTTTTATTTGAAAAGGGAAGATAAGATACGTGTTGAGTGAGAGTTTGCGATTAAACTTTTAGACTTGGCGAGAGTTTATTGTTGAATTCCTCCCTTGGGGAAACTTTCCCACTCCAGTAGAGCTTTTATCATTGAAATTCTGGTTTAATCATACAAAAGAGGCTATGTTGGCGAGAAAGATGAGTTTGTACTCAAATATGAATAATGAGATGATTGGATCTCGCGAACAAAAGGAAAAACGAAATTGGTTCAAAATATTACTTTAAAATAGTTTGATTCAAGTAATGGAAAAGCTTATGTTAGCAATAATATACTGTTTCGACTTAAATGTTCATTTATTTATAATTAATATCTATTATATATCGGATTAACTTTCTATTACTACTACTTATGAAATTAATATCATTATTATGAGATTTATCTTTATGTTTAAAAGAGCACAACCAAAAAAATGCAGTAAAAATGCAAATTAAAAATATTTAAAAAAAATGATGTGTATATCGATTCAATGATATAAACTTATGTTAATGCATGATCAAAATAATGCTAACATCATGCTTAACCTGCACTATTTTTCTTCAGTGCTGAAAAATATACTTCTTTATAGCATCGAAAAAGATGCACGCTCGTGTTTCTTTTTTGCCATCTTCCTTTTTAATATATAACAATTTATGGAATTAGATGCCAATTTTAGAATTTATTAGAAACTTTAAAAGCAAAGTTATTAAAAGGGGAATTCTATATAAAATTAAATCTGTATTTAAAGCACATACTTTTTATTTTGGTCAGAACGTATTCTGTTCATAAATGGAATACAAAACTGCATTAGTGAAACTCGAGATGTTCAAATAGTTTTGCAAATTTTTTACTATTTTATTTAATTAAAAAGAAGAAAATTTTGATGAATGTATTACTTGTACGATTAGACAAGTATCTTTTAATTATTAACATTCCAATTATTTGCAGAAATTATTAGGGACATTTCATTAAAAGAAACTGTTCCTTATTCAAAATAGCTTTAAAAGGTTTAAGAGAATGTATATTGGGAAAAGAGAGATAGGACAGAAAAATTAAACTTTGAATAGTTTTCTTAAATTCTGTAAGAGGTTTAAATAATTAAAAGTTATTTCCTTTAATCCTTATATTTTATTTAAAAAAATATAGAAACGATTTCATTTTTTCTTAGATGATTGCAAGACATTCTTTCCCCCTCCTACTTTTTAAGGGGAGTGAAATGAATAAGAATGATAGCCAAGAGAAGGAACAATATAAATAAATATTTATTTTTAAAAATAGTGAAGTTGACACATATAACAAAAAAATACAATGACAGATTTTCCATAATGAAATGGAAACCTAAACAAATCGATACATAAATTGCAAAAAAACTGTAGATTATATAAATATTTCATACAGAAAATTCTCTTTTCTAGGGTCCATTTTTTGCATGTCCCCAAATTTACACCTGTTGCACTGATACCGAGATATAAAATGATTTAGATATGGAGTCTAAGATCTCCCCACCATCTTACCTCACATTACCACTTTTTATATAAACTTGAATGTCAATACCAGAGTTTATTATAAAAAAAATTATATCACACATTTTACCGGTTGCATTTTTAAAAAAGTTTCTTAAAAAAATGTTTATAACTGTAACTACATCAGAAAAATATCGAGTTCGTCATATTACCTTACTTTTCTAACAAAACTTATAAAAAAGTTGGAATATTAAGTTTATAAATAATTTAATTGGCCAGATTTCTAAAGCAATTAAGTCAAGGCAAATATCTATCTTTTAATATGAAACATTGTTTGATTATATATTCCTTATATTTTACGGTTGATACCACACATTTGGGAATTAAGGAGTCAATTTACATAGGTAATATAATTTTAATTTATCTGCTTGGAAACTAAAATAATTACTCTCTTTTGCGATTAATATTATTTAATTCTTCATGAAATAAAAATTTATGATCTTCATTTATGTTTCATGCAATTAAACATAACGATTAACTAAGTATCGATTAAGTACATAAGAATAAATGATGAATGTGACATAAAAAATGAATTTTAAAGATTTCATAGCAAAATCCCTTCAACTCTGCATCAGTAATATCAACAATATTGGCAACGCTTTTCAAACATAACTCAAAATGTTTACCTTGTCAAGAAAGAAATGATATTGGCTTTTTGGAATGCAAGATCTCTCATCTAACATTTTCAAAATTCTTGGTCGAGCATACTATCCAAACATTTAATTAATCTCTAGTTACTCCATCTGTCAGGGAGATGGAGAATCTCATTATAATTATTTAATCAAGCATTAAACGCTGATGTGAACTTTTAATGCGAATTTCGAGATATTTTCGATGTTAGCTTGAACTTTCACATTTGACATACTTCTCTTCCCTTGTACTTAGTCAAGGATACTATTTCCATATTATTTCTGCTATGTAACTCTCCAAATCTATCTATAAATAATTTATGAAAGACAAATAGATGAGGAATGAGGCATAGTTAAAATTATTTTGACTGCTTTGTGTAGTTTCGAGTGTCCAGAAGAAAAATTTTCAATCTTTTTTCTTTGTTCTTTATTTGAAAGGCACTTGGGCAGTTTTAGAAGCACCTTTTTAAATTCTTGGGAAGAACTGAAATGGTTCAAATGACCTCGCGCTGCTCTTTTCAAGAGAGCGTGATATAGGTTCAGATTCCAGTTATATCTGTGAATTAAAATGTTTATAAGAATCAGTGGGAGTTATGAATTCAAAGGCCAAACTTTCTGTTCCATATTATTTCTGCTTGGTAATTCTTGCAGTCAAACTATAAATAAATAACGAAAGACAAATAGGATGGGAGAAAAGGGCAGATAATTATTTTTTAACTTTACCGTGTGATTTCTAATGTTCAAAAGCAAAATTTTCAATTTTCCCCACTTTATTCCGAAGTAAAATTCAATCACCTCCGTAAAGGACTTAATAATAATTCTATTTGTCAGGAACTGTTCGACTTACTTCATCTAATTTTGTAATTTGCATTATAAAACTGCATTTTTTATAAAAATGTAAAAAATTTTATGTCTTACAATTCAAAATATTTTAAACCTATTATTAAATAAAATATCAAAAAACAATAAATGATTACTATAAATTATTTTTTGCATTGAATTATCTTTCGACAAACGAGTTTTATAATTGTAGGCTAACAATTTTTAACTTGCTTAAGAAGCTCTCACAATATGAAGAAATATGCAAAAATTAAAATTAACATTAAAGTGTCCAAATATTGAACCTCTCTTTTGACCAAACTCCCAGATTGCAGCTATCCCCTATATTTGGAAGATCAGAAATTCAAATCTGTCGAAAAAAAGGTATGTTCAGAGAAAGTTTGTTTTGGTGTCTGCGTTCCTAACTCAAAATATCGTCTACACTAACTAATTAGCATATTTGAAATCACCCTTTCGAACCATTAAGATTGAGTTATAAAACATTATCCGACCATTAGATCAAAAATTATTCATACTGTTTCGTTTGTTCTTTTGCACACTGTACTTATTCAAAGATAATATACTTAATTAAATCCTTAATTTTCCCGGTGGCTGAGTGATAGAGCTTTGCGCTCCCGTGCCACAGGTCCTGGGTTTGATCTTCGGGCTGGGCAACATTGACTCAGCCTTTCATCCCTTCAGTGGGTCGATAAATGAGTACCAAGCATGCTTGGGAACTGAACACTGGGGGTTCCGCGTTCGGCTGACCACCTGACCGGAACATCTGCTCCTGCACCCCAGAGCCCAAGGTCAAGAAACAGAGATGGGCACAGTAGGCCTTGGCCCTCTATGGGCTGTCGCGCCACTGAGTTTAGCTCTGTTTAAATTCTTAATTTTACTTTATCTAAGTCTAAATTCCAAACATCGTATTCGTAATTGGTTAAAGTTTCCTTATCATATTGATTCTAATACAAATTTTTTCGTGTCTCATTATAAATAATTAGTGAAATGTAAATATATAGGAAAATAAGTGCATTATAACACAAAAAAAAATATTTATATTGCAACTTCTACTTTCTAACTCAGCAAGGAAAAATTCCAACTTTTCTTGTTCTGTTTTGAGCATGTTTACTTATATTTAACGGAATGTAATAATTGCGTACTTTGACATAGGTATTTTACAATAAAACTGGTATTTTACAATTGCTTTGTTAATGTACATACATAAATATAAATAATATATGACAATATATAGCTAATTGCTGGCTAATTTGCTTTGTTATTATTGAGATGTTTATACATTATGAAGATGAACTTGTTTGGTTTAAAAGATGTAGCGCGCACTTTTAATACAGATGAGTCAAGTGCGGATCCCGACAGTGCATGAAAATTAAATAAAAATGTATAAATAAATTAAGAACCCAAAATTAAGAATGAAGTTAAAAGAAAATGTAACACAAGTAAGGAATATAAAGATTAAAGTAGAATAATAATAATAAGTGAAGCGAATAAATCTAAAGATTAAAATAAAAAAGTATGTAATGACAATTACATAGTGCGAAAATTAAAATTAAATTAAATTAAAAAAATCTCAGGATATAATTTTTCTTTCCTTCTTTTTTTGCTATTAGAAATACAACACTCACTTCTGACACAAATAAGACAAGTTTGAATATGGACAAAGCTTAAAAATTAAAAGAAAAACAAAAATTAAAAACAAAATTAAAAAAGTTTATTTTTTATATATTTTTTTTACTTATTTTTATTTATTTATTTTTATTAATTTTAGATATTTACAAGAACAGGTTGTAGATTACAGATTTTACCATTTTCGCTGCTTTGTCCGTATTGTTCTTCTTCCGAATGATTTTCATTCTGGATAACTTTTGATAACAAATATAGTTATAGAATAAAATTTATATTGAAAAATCAAACTCCATTTCATCCACCATAGACATCAAACGAAGTGAAGCAACTAATCCTCACTACAAAGAAGGCGGTATCGAGTTGTCCTTTCAAACTCTTCTCACTCAGAATTTTCTGTAAAAGTGTCTTCTTTACAATCTTACTCTCACTGCAAGAAAACAAATAATCATTCGCTTTCAGGGAAACGGAATATTAACGATTGTTCTCAAATGTTTGTTGCTCTCCAATATTTATTTCTATGCATTTTTTAATAACCTGAGTTTTAATTTTTACTCTTGCTAATAATTAAACTATATGATATAAATAGGGGAATCCTAGAATAGCCCACCTCGTATCGACTTTTTGAAATCTCGCCAAACTAGCTTTCTGGAAGATATTTCAGGGATATATGTTGCTACCTTATTGCAAGTTATTTTGTATTTTATTTTATAAATAATATCTTAATACATTTGTAATAATTTTAATTGTTTTTTTAATAATAAAAAAGCAACATTGATCCAAGTAATTATCGCCAACTTGGCAATATTTAAAATGTCGCCAAGGGGTGGGCTATTCTATGATTTTAGCGATATAAATTAATACAAAAAATTTATCTATAATAGTATCAAAATTGCGATGTAACATAACAAGTAATATTTTTTAAAAAATACAGCTTCGTTTGATTCTTGTGAAAATAAGAATTACAAATATATATTCAGTGAAATTGTTTAACTATTTTGAAACATCGTAAAATTAAAAAACATTTATTTGTTTTCTAAATTTAATAAGATAAATTATTTTTTTTTATTTATTGAAATATCGCATAGTTTAAAAAATAAGTAAAAAATAGAATCATATTATAACTAATAATATTTCTAGTCTACAGAAAATAATTAAAACGATTATCATATTCGAAATATTATACTTAAACTTATTTAAGCGGTTATAATATAAGATTAGAGACACATATTTTAGAAAAAGCATTTATTTTAGGTATTAGTAAAATATCCATAGTCAATTTGTGCTTTTTATTTCTCTTTCTTTTTTCTCAAGTCAAGTATCCATGGTAATTTATGTATTAATTTCAAGTCTTCAGAGAAAATGCTCAAATAAAATAACATTACAATGCAATCATACTCATAAGATAGCTAATTTGAAAAATCATCTAAACAAAGATTTTTCATGATGAAAGATTTTTTCTATCAACTTAAAAAGAAATTTGTCAAACTGATAGTAAACTGAGTAATACTTTTTTGCAACACTAAAATTTTGAATCAAAAAAAGTTTTTTTTTTCTTGCAAGTGAGAAGTTAAAAAATGATTATGAAAATTTTATCAGAATAGTTTGCGGAAAAAATACTTATTTTTCTTGCTTTTCAATATTTTTATATTATTCCTTTTTATTCTTTTAGAACGAAATAAGGAACAATAAAACAATTTCTTTACGGTAAAAGCTTTTTTTTAAAAAAAATAAAGTAATTTATCAGTTGTTAAGAAGTTGATTCCTTAAAACATCACATGACGGACATTTAAAAACCTATATTGCTCCTCGATGGCAGACTTTTAAAATGGGCGTCATATATGGGACAAAATCTACCTCTTTTAAAGAGACACCTTTATTTTTTTAACCACGACAGCGTTTTCAGATATAAATACATTTTTCTTTCAATTAAAAATTTTTTGTGGGTGACTTCTTGTTGTTTCCAATGCCCCTTGCTGATACTAGCAAAACTTACTTGGTGAAACTAAATATAATTTAAGGCAGAGGGTGCGTTTCTTTTTACAGTGGTGGCATCTATTGCCAATAATACGATTTCAACCACATACATGTCACAACCCTTTTATAGCGTGGACTCATTCATGCATCCACTCTTTCATCCACAGATCGTAATTTTGACCTGATCTAGAGAACGATCAATCTCCAAATCAGTACCCCCAGAAGTAAGATTTGTTAGGGGAACATGGAGGGCTTCGTGACCCGACAGATTTAATGTGCACCAGACACCATTAACTACACGGGGAGTCTTCGGCCGGAGGGTATCGAACTCACGACTTCTTGTACATGGGCCCATCGCCCTACCAACCAGGCTATCCCGGCTGGTGACTGATCGTAAACTAGCATTGTATCTTTTAGAGTTTACTTATATAGCGTGGAGTTACCCTTTCTTTATTGTAACTGAAGATCTATATATTGAATAACACGCATAGAATGCAATGAGTAACCAATTATAAAAAATTGAGAGTTAAAGTTCTCTATTTCAGTACAAGAATTACAATATTGTTCATTTAATCAAAGTTGGAAAGTTAGAAAATTTATTGAATTTAAAAACGCGTCAACATTGCTAATAGTAACTACTGAAAATTATCCGTTCACAATCATGTATAGGGTAAACTAACCAGGGAAGGAACACTTAAGCTTCGCTTACCTTTTAAAAAATCATGTTAGTTTCAAAATTCGTAATTTTAGTTAAATGACAGTGTCAACATATTTGTTACTAATTGCAAAATATGTAAAAAACAATTTAGAGAACTTACACAATATTTTTTTAGAATTTTGGAGGTTCAAATAACAAGTAGTAAGAAGACCAAGTGAAGGAACAGCTCTTACCAGTGAATGAACACCCAGTAAAGGAGCGCTTAATTTTGGTTATTTTTTTAATGCTCTTCATGAATTTATAAGCCATACAAATATTTAAAAACAGGCCTATTCTTGAAATTATAACATATAAATACTTGGAAAATGTTAATTTTTTTTGTAATCATGAATTGAAAANGAATTCAATAATTGCGTACTTAGACATGGGTATTTTACAATAATTTTGGTATTTTACAATTGCTTTGTTATTATCCAAACATAAATATAAATAATATATGACAATACATAGCTAATTGCTATCTAATTTGTTTTGTTATTATTAAGATGTTTATACATTATGAAAATGAACTTGTTTGATTTAAAAGGTGTAGCGCGCACTTTTAATACAGATGAGTCAAGTGCAGATCCCGACAATGCCTGAAAATTAAATAAAAATGTATAAATGAATTAAGAACTAAAAATTAAGAATAAAGTTAAAAAATAATATGACACAAATAAGGAATATAAAGATTAAAATAGAATAATAATAATAAGTGAAATAAATAAATCTAAAGATTAAAATGAAAAAGTATGTAATGAGAATTACATAGTACGAAAATTAAAATTAAATTAAATTAAAAAATCTCAGGATATAATTTTTCTTTCGTTCTTTCATTGCTATTAGAAATACAACACTCACTTCTGACACAAATAAGACAAGTTTGAGTATGGACAAAGCTTAAAAATTAAAAGAAAAACGAAAATTAAAAACAAAATTAAAAAAGTTTATTTTTTATACATTTTTTACTTATTTTTATTTATTTATTTTTATTAATTTTAAATAATTACAAGAACAGGTTGTAGATTACAGATTTTACCATTTTCGCTGCTTTGTCCGTATTGCCCTTCTTCCGAATGATTTTTATTCTGGATGACTTTTGATAATAAATATAGTTATAGGATAAAATTTATATTGAAAAATCAAGCGCCGCTTCATCCACCATAGATATCAAACGAAGTGAAGCAACTAATCCCCACTACAAATAGGGCGATATCGAGTTGTCTGAGGGTTTCGGCTATCAACCTCTTCTCTCTCAGAATTTTCTGTAAAAGTGTCTTCTTTACAATATTACTCTCACTGCAGGAAAACAAATAATCATTCGCTTTCAGGGAAACGGAACATTAACGCTTGCTCTCAAATGTTTGTTGTTGTAAGATTTCTTTCTATGCACTTTTTAATAACCTGAGTTCTAATTTTAACACTTGCTAAAAATTAAACTGTATGATATAAATGGGGGAATCCTAGAATAACTTACCTAGTATCGACTTCTCGCCAAACTAGGCTTCTGGAAGATATTTCGGGGATATTATGTTGCAACCTTATTGCAAGTTATTTTTTTTTTATTTCATAAATAAATAATTAATAAATTTGAAATAATTTAAATTGTTTTTTTAATAATAAAAAAACAACATTGATCCAAGTAATTATCGCCAATTTGGCGGAATTTCGAAATGTCGCCACGGAGTGGGCTATTCCAGGATTTTACCGATATAAATTAATTCAAAAATGTATCTATAATAGTATCAATATTGCGATGTAAACTGGTTCTCGTTCGATCATCGAAGTCAAGCATTATTGGACGTGGTCAGTACTTGGGAGGGAGATCACCTGGGAACACCGCGTGCCGTTGGCATACCTTTTCGGGTCGGCTGTTCAACAACGGTTATAAAATAAAATATTGCGATGTAACAAAACAAGAAATGTTATTAAAAAAATACAGGTTCGTTTGATTTTTGTGAAAATAAGAATTACAAATATCTTCAGTGAAATTGTTTAACTATTTTAAAACATCACAAAATTAAAAAACAATTATTTATTTTTTAAATTTAATAATATAAATTAATTTTTTCCTATTTATTAAAATATCGAATAGTTTAAAAAATAAATAAAAGGTATGAAATCATATTATAACTAATAATATTTCTAGTCTACAGGAAATAATTGAAACGATTATCATATTTGAAATTTTATACTTAAACTTATTTAAGCGGTTATAATATAAGATTAGAGACACATATTTTAAAAGAAGCATTTATTTTAGGTATTAGAAAAAAATTCATAGTCAATTTGCATTTTTATTTCTATTTCTATTTTCTCAAATCAAGTATCCAAGGTAAAAAGCTTTTTTTTTTTTTTTTTTTTTTGAATAAAGTAATTTATAAGTTGTTAAGTAGTTAATTCCTTATAACATCACAAGAATGACATTTAAAAACCAATATTGCTGTTCGATGACCGACTTTTAAAATGGGCATCATATTTGGGACAAAATCTACCACTTTTAAAGAGACACCTTTATTTTTTTAATCATGACAGCGTTTTCAGAAATAAATATATTTTTCTTTCAATCAAAACTTTTTTGTGGGTGACTTGGTGTTGTTTCTAATGCCCCTTGCCGATATTAGCAAGCATACTTGGTGAAACTAAATATAATTTAAGGCATCGGGTGCGTTTCTTTTTTCAGTGGTGGCATCTATTGTCAAGAATACGATTTCAACCACATACATGTCATAGCCCTTTTATAGTGTGGTATCATTCATACATCCATTCTTTTATCCACAGTTCGTAATTTTGACGTGATCCAGAGAACGATCAATCTCCAAATCAGTAGGGTAGAAGTAAGATTTGATAGGGGAACATGGAGGACTTCGTGACCTGACAGATTTAATGCGCACCATACACCATTAACTACACGGGGAGTCTTTGGCAGGAGGGTATCGAACTCACGACCTCTTGTACATTGGCCCATCTCCCTACCAACCAGGCTATCCCGGCTGGGGACTGTTCGTAAAGTAGCATTGAATCTTTTAGAGTTTACTTATATAGCGTGGAGTTACCATTTCGTTATTGTAACTGAAGATCTATATATTGAATAACACTCATGGAATGGAATAAATAACCAATTATAAAAAATTAAAAGTTAAACTTCACTATTGAAGTACAAGGATTACAATATTGCTCATTTAATCAAAGTTAGAAAGTAAGAAACTTTATTGAATATCAAAACACGTCAACATTGCTAATAGTAACTACTAAAAATTATCCGTTCACAATCATGTATACTACATATTATACTGTTATAAACTCAACCAATTTCAAGTACACAAGTTAGCAATACAAAATAATGCTGTTATATAAAATGATGAAAAGTCTCTCATGTATCTAAAGGTTTTAAAAAACTGGAATTTACAATTTAAAAAAATCTCACTGTTTCAATACTTCCGTGAGATTATGCTAGAAATATTGTTATAATTTGGTTCATTTAACTATACAAGTACATATTGATTTCTACTACTGATACTGATTAACTACTACTGATTAACTGTTCTACTACTGATACTGATTAACTGTTCTACTACTGATACTGATTAACTGTTCTACTACTGATACCGTGATTACTATTAATTTCACTCATCATTATTGAATATATTGAGAGGTTTTTTAAAGCTAACAAATTCCTGAATATATACCCATTTGTTTAACTTGAACACTCAATCTTTATTTTAAATATTCACAAAGTGAAAAATTAAATAAAACTAATCGAGTAAACACATTACGTTTGGTTTTTGAACCCAAATATAGCAATGAAGTATTACTTTAATAAACTGTAAGTCATTTATAATTCTCTCCCTAACTCAGAAATGTACTTCTTTGTAATTAGCTAAACTTTATTCGTAAAAGTACATATTTTTAACATAAAATAGAGATTAAACAGTGCTGAAAAGCTAACAATAATTATTTAATTTACGAAGTGTGTAAAAATTTTACTTTGTTTCCAATCTAATTAATATGTTTTCATTTTTATACTTAAATGAACATTAACTGAAGCGTTCCTAAGATTGTTACCATTTCACAAAATAAATACTTTCTACTACAAAGCATTTTTCCCCACCATTATCTTAAAATTGAAATTGTCTTGGCGACACTTCAAATTCTTTTAAGTCCCAAAATATGAAACAACGACACGAAATTTGCAATGTAAAAACGAACTTAATGAGCTTAAGTAAGAATTCCTTTAACGCTGGTTTGGAAACGAAGTAATTTGCATGCAATCCCAAAAGGTGCGAAAATTAACTAAGACTTCCCTCAGGGGAAAAATTAAAAGGAAAATTCAAAAATCGAGAGCTGGAGCAGGGGGAAAAAGAAACGAAAGAAAGTACATAACTCATTCTCCAGTACTCTCTAAATGAAAAAGAACCGAAGTAATTATCTTTAAAGACATCAAAACAGTTTAACCGCTAAGAGGAGTCTTAATTGAAAATTTTTCCCACTAGATGGCAGAAGAAATTGAAAAAGGCCCAAAAGAAAAAAAAGAAAGGTAACACCTTTCATTTTTCGCTCTTCAAAACCGAATTTAGTGACGTCGTATTTTTTTTTAGCTATTTTCGCCCGCATGAAAAAGAAATATTCTCCCCCTCTTAATCAGTAGAATTCGTATGCATTGATTTCCATTAAAGTTTTCATTGTAAAGGAAAAGAACTGTTAATAACCTATGTCATTACTAATCACGTTTTGGCAACACTTCGCTTATATGTGACGTGCCCTTCGAATCTCTGAGAATATGGTCACATGCTTTGTAGTTCATCGATTTTAAATTACAGTTGCATTAGGGTGAACTCACATTCAGAAGACAAGAAAACCAAATCATTCGGATGAGATTCGAATTAGAACTGATGACTGAGTTATGCTCTTTAATTTTTTTTTCGCTTCGCTTTATTATGTGTGGAATAACGTTTCTGGAAGCGAAACGTTATCGATTTCTGTTTCATTTATAGACTGTTTTTTCTATATTTTTTCCATTGTTTTATGCTAGACGCCCTTGATGGAGCTGTATAAAGATAGAATAGGTTATTTAGGAAATGGAAACTTGTCGTATTGAATGACAGAACACTTATCTTCAAGTTTTACGGGCCATATAATAAAGTACTATAATTAGAAATGAAAAAAGATAATTTTATCGCTTATTTGTATGGATTAAAATTTTCAAAAAAATTATAAATGTTTCTCACGGAAGCCATTTTTAAACTAATTCATCTTTTAATATTAATTCTTCTTTTTATATTAATTCATCTTTTTATATTAATTCTTCTTTTTATATTAATTCTTCTTTTTATATTAATTCTTCTTTCTATTTTTACATGTTATCAGATACCTAAACTAAATATTGGCACTACTTTTTTTAAAATAGCATGGGTTTTTTTTCTGTAATTAAATGAAAGACGTTTAATTTAAGACTGGCCTATCACAATTAATAAAAAAAAGTGTTTAGCCCTTGATCCTGAAACAGACGTTTCAAGTTCGAATTCTGTTAACGGTCATATACTGACTTGGTTCATATACTGACTGTTTAACTGAAGAACTTCTTTCACTAGTTGTCTAGGACACTGCTAGTGATTATGGTTATAGCTAAACTGTTTCACAATAAGGTGTCAAACCGAGGATTTGTTTTGAGAGAATGACACTCACCGCTGGTGAGAGAAGTATTAAACACTCACCTCTCAAAAATTTGCTTTTTCTTGTTTCCATAGCTGTAAAAAGTGTCAGACTCTGTAATGAGAGAAATTCTTTGATTTGATAGGCAGTAATGTTCAAAACTTGCTTTAAGGGGAGTCGGTAGGGTATATATCAATAACGATAAAACTGACCCTTTTCAATGTACCTTTTCCTCGACATCTAAACATGATATTTCTTCAGTTTTTTTGTTTGCTTAAAATATTTACATATACATGTTTCCACTGTAATTACTATTAATACATATCTTTGGTAGATTTTTTTTTAAATTATGAATTGAGAATGTTTAATATTTTAAAAAGTTTCATCAAAACTCTTTCCTCTCTCAAAAAATATTACTTCATAACACTAAAGCATTATCGCAGCTTACAACTGATATAATCTCAAATTTGCCCAAAAACTTCCAAAATGATATCATGGTTTCTTAGAATACTACTCATAATATCGTTTAGTAGTATAGTAGTTTCATCAAAAATGAGCAATTTTAGCAATATTATATGCCCTACCAACTCGCCTTCAACTCCGTTTCTTTTTAGAATATATCGTCAATGACAAACGTATCGTAAGTTAGAGTTCCGATGTCGTTGGGCTAACTTTGAGAGTGTTGTAATTTTTCTCTCCATGTTATAAAATTTGTCTGTAAACTTTCTATTCTATTCTATACACAGATCAAAATGCATGCTTAGGCAAATTGACACACAGATCAAAATACGTGTTTAAGAAAAAAAACTAAAAATGTATATTTAAAAAATGGACGTAGCTATTTATGAAAATGAGCATAGCTTCTTTTCTTTATTTATCAAGCCTCTCTTATAAAAATTGCACTTTTTCTAAAGGAATTCAGAGATGTCCGTCAAGTGACGTTGTTCATTTTCCTAAAATACTTAATTTGTTTTTTAATTTGTCTTTTTTTTAAACTACTTAAAGTGCCAGCAGTTAATTTTGCAAGTCTGTCAGGGATCCTATACATAATATGTGCTATTAAATTTCTATAGTAGAAATTTAGATTTTTAAAAACCATTTCATTATTTAGGGTTTTGAATGCAAAGAGGTCTCCTGAAATGTTGCATTTGCTATATAACCAACCAACTCGACTCCGATATCAGGCACTTCTCAAGTACTATGCTTAGTTTTTTCATGAAAAAAGGAAAGAAAATTGAGTACGAAATTTCATTTGTTAAATTTGGGTTGAACATTTAAAAGACGCATTTTTTATTGTGCCCATTTTGTCAAATACTCATATTGAGTTGTGTCTAAAATGGAAATTTCACCGACAAAATACAAATTCCACAAAGTAATGTTCAGCCAGATACTTAACTCAATAATTTTTTTTGTGTGCATGCCTCCTACCTGATTCTGGTGCAGAATTAGAAATAAAGGAACATTATGAACAGCTCATATGAATTACGGCATTTGCCCATTGTATGACAAAATGAGGACTAAGAAAGGAAAATAGAAGCAGTTCGCTCCTTACTTTAAGCTGAAGATTCAATTTCTCAGCTCACGACGTCACGCCAAACACAGATCTCGAAAATCCCAACTAAAGGATCTGAAAACTTCGATGGTAAACTTTCTTTTAGAAATGAATTGAATGTTCCATACTTTTCTAAAATTAGTTTTCAAACTTTAAAACAACTAATCAAAAATTTCTGTACGAAAACATAGTACCAAACCTTTTTATTATTTTTTTTGTGTTTCTTAATAATAATAAAACATCACATTTTTAAGTTAGAAAAATATCTCAATAGTTGTCGCCATTACATTTTATTATCGTAGACAATTTTATGGCTTCATATTGTTTGAAAACAATTATTTGTAAATTGGGGGTAATTTAAATGTCTAATTTTAAGGAATTATTTTTAAGATAATAACAATTTTTTTTGCGTGTCTAGGAAACAATCTTTCGGCGTATACAGCAATGGAAATTTCCATTTGCCCCTAGATATTTAAAATTAACCAGAAATAGTTAAAAGATTATAAATATTTAGAATTATGACATATAAAATAGATTATGTAATTGGAATACTTTTTGAGCATTAATAACTCTTACTTTTAAAGTTCATGAAGCTATTTTCCTTGACCTTATACATTTTTTTCTACTTTTTTAATTAAACGTTAAAATAAACATATATTGCTTCTTGTACACAACAGAAAAAATTCTTCTGGTTTGTTATATAATTCCTTTGATGACAGTTTTATATTTTCTGAAATAACACAAAGAAAACTACGCTTTATTCCTTTTGTTTTAGAATAATTCTGACAGGTTACAATAGCACAAATTGATATTTGACAAATATTGTTAAATTTTTGAAATTAGATGAGAAGAAATAGTAGGAAAATAACTTATTATGGAAAACAGTGAAAGTATTGGATGAGAATACAAAAAAAACGATGGAATGTTAGTTAACATGCGAAACACTCAAAGAAGCTTGTCCAACGTCGTGACATCACTACACTTTAGAAATTTCCAGATAAAAATTGTTAAATAGCAATTTATTTAACTGTTATTTTATCCTATTCAATTAAAACAGTCAAATAACCGTAAAAAGGGATATTCAAGCTGTTAAATATGAGAATAAAACGTTTATTGATTGTTTTTACCTAGTATTGTTTAACAACCATAAAGTTCTATCCACGCAAACCTCCATCCACCTCATGATGTCATTTTGTTCCAGCAGTTGGGTGCATACTGTAGCTGAGACACACCACCACAGAGCCCCCCAATGTCCGTTTAATACTTAATTTTATGGTCTAGAAACTATGCTTGTTGTAAATATTTCCAGTCACAAACTTTATGGCTAGTCCGATGGATAGAATGATACCAGGTATTTTAGCAGTATTTTAGTATTTGTTCTTTCTTTGGCGCTGAACAAAATCATCATAATATAATATTCATTTCTGATTTCTTAAAACTAAGTTAATACTAAATTGAAATTAAATTAATAATGAATTAATGCTTAAAATCATCCTCGAAAACATACTGGTTTATTTGAAAAAGTTAATATCTTGAATATTTAGAGACGCAATAGAAACTCGAAAAAAGAAACAAATTCTAAAAATATGAGAAATTTCAATTGATAAAAGTTTTTTTTTACAATTGCTAAATGGATTAATTGATAAAAAAATTAGCATTTTTCTAAAATTGGTGTAAAACACTACCTTCGAACTGGACTTGGAAATAAAAGCATATCTTTGTAAATAATTCAACGTTTTGATTCATGCTATAATAAAAAAATTAATGCATTTTTGTTCGATTTATATTTGAAAACTGATTACTGGAAGATATTGATGCAGTTTTAGAATCAGATCTAAAAAACTCAGGAATAACTGAAATTAGGTCCCTAAACTAAAGAAAACCTTATTTTTTTAAAAAAAGTCAAGGATTGTAAATGAAAAAAGAGAAAAAAAAATAGCTGTAAAATATGTCTTCGTAATTTAATCTGCATCATATATTTCGAGAGACGTATAATCAAAATCTCCTGCGTACAGTAGTTCAAAATAACCGCATACCGATCCAATACAATATTCAAAAAAAAAAGTATTGCAAATACTGCAGAGTAATTTGAGGAAATCGAAATGTTAACCAGCTTATCTTATTGAAAACCCGTAATTTTATAGTAGTAGTAATCTGACAATTCATTTTGGCTTCTATGCTTCATGAATGCGCTTGTAGCTTTCATGTGTAACTTTTGATGTGTGCAAAAAGTGAACCGTTGAAGTACGATGATAGTTATATTCTTCTTAACCAAAGAAAAAAAAATTTACTTATCAAATTGCAGCTTGTTGGCTTCTAGACTGTGTGCCATCTAATATATTTTAACAAGATAATGTAAGAAAGGTTAATATGTACAGCTGCCACACCTTGCGTAATCGAACACAAAACACTTAAAGAAGAATATACAAGTATGAAAATGGTTTCAGTGATAGTCATGTGTAGTCAACAGCCAACCTCTGAACAAGTAACATATAGAACAAAGTGGGATTTTCTCCCTACTGCAGTATTTTTAAAATCAGTCAATGAGCAACCCAGTAAGTTGACGAGAGAGATTAAAAGCATGAATCATAATTACCTTCCATTGAGTTGTAAATAAAAACAATAAAACAAACGAACAGTTATTGAGGTGATCGCTATCCAGATCTTTCCGATAGCTCAGAAATCAATCGGCGGAATACTAGATTCCTATAAAATGTATGAATTAGTGTTGAAGATATTTCTGTAATTAATACAGAAAATATAAGCAGCAGCTGTTTAGAGAGATTGTCAGAAGATTAATTTAATGTTATAGTTTTGATGAATGAAAGAGAAAATATATTTGATTTCTAGAACAAACTGTTACCTTTTTCTGCTATAAGATCATCTTTCCCATTTCCTTTAATATCACAGTAGAGAATACCTGTTGGAAAGACGCTTTATGTACCGCTTTCTCGAGTAGAAAACTTCATAGTTGAGATGGTGGAAGCAGTAGCAGATTTTATGCTTAAGAGGGTGCACCATGAACAGTCTTGCTAACATACTCACCTGAAGGAAATACATATTTTTACTACGAATAAGCATTATTACAGCTACTTTTGTTGAGTTAAAGTACAGACACAGAATAATTAAATGTCTCTAAAATGACGGACATCTATTTAAAAACACCTCAGTTGTTATATCGATATACTGTTCTAAAGATAGATTATGTTTGAACATAAACGGCCAGCATGTGATAAACTAATATTAATACTTACGCTGTATATTACAACTTTGCCTTTCGCAAAGGTAAGTAAGGCGGTTTGGGTACTTTTTTTATTTTTTCTGACAGAACTTTATGTTTTTTATCGATTTCCAAGAGCTTGGCTATGATGCCTAAGTTATTAATTAACTACGATAATAGAGCTTAGATTAACTGATGACTCTACTGCTTCGCTTGAATCAGTTTCTGGTAAAATCTGCAAATGAATTCTTCGCATTATTTCTTGATCAGTATCTACTATATTTAAACGAGATTTCAATGCTAGCTTACTTCTATTTCTGCTAACACACCGCAATATTTTCTATTATTACTTTAAGAGAAGCACAAAAAATTAAGGTAAAAGAAATAACGGTAAGCAACTAAGATAAAAGAAATTTATTTGCTTTTCAAAAAATGAATTGTTCCAAAGTTTAATTATCTCAGCTTAAGTGTAATTTTCTTAGAAAATAAGATTTTTACAATGAATATGAATTGTTTTTTTCTTCCAATAGATCAAATTAATAGTTTACAGGGAAATCTCTTCTGGTTTTTTATCAGTCTCAGTCTGTGAGGGCTTCAAACATGATCAGTTTTCAGTTTTTTTCTCCAAAACCCCTGGAATGTTTGCCCTGAACTCCCCTAATAATAATGAGGCAAAATTGAACATTTTAGTTCTTAAATTGTTCCACCTATAGCCAGCATGGGCTAAATAGTTTTGAAAATTGTTTTATCTCCATAAACACATGACTTTCAATTATTTTATGTATAGAAAAGAAAATGAAAACAATTGTTCAATTTTCTGTTTAACACGATATGAAAAAGTCTATTTTTCTTACAGATTGTATTTATTATGTCTATCACAATCTGAAAAAAATGTCTATTTCTCACATAAAAATCTACTTAGCATGTCTACCACGATCTAAAAAGAATTCTATTTCTCATTAAAAAAAAACATATTTAGCATGTCTATGAATGGTATGCATTCGTAGATAACGTAAAATACAGAATTATAGAGAATATAGCAATACTCTGAGTATTATTACCAACACAATATTGACAAAGCTCAGAGCAAACAAAATCAGTTGTATTGAAGAGGAGTAAAAAGATTTCATACAAAAGGTAACAAAGGTTTCTATTTTTGTGAAGAGAAACAAGTAGGTCAATAATCGATAAAGAGAAGTTATTCGAGTGAAATATTGCCTTCACAGCTAATGTATATTTCTTTGGTGTTTCGTTGAGGTCATAAGATTAAAGCAAATATATCTTTGCTCACAACCGTTGATATCTATAAATATGGGGCAAAATAAATATAGAAAGTGATTTATTGAACATAGAGATCATGACATCAGCTTTTCTAACATAGATCAATAGAAAGAATTCCAAATGTTTAAAAAGAATGCTTTAACACTTCATTTTTTAAGGGAAAATCTTGGTTTACGAATGAAAAGTATTTGATTCATTTTAATGAAATTTTAATGTTCATTTTTTTAATTTCCACCCCAGTATCTCGAAAAGTCTGAGAATTTGTTAATAAATTTTTTGAAAATAGGTTATAATCAAAGAACTTAACTCGCTGACCAGACTGTATGGTGGTCAGGGAGTTGACCTCATAATCTTTTGACGTATCTCTGACGTCCTCTTTAAACGTTTTAGCGTATTAAACGTATTACGTATTTTTACACAGCTAGATACAATAAAAAAAATTTATCATAACAAAATGAAAAACGTGGGACACCACATTTTCCCAACATTTATCACTATCAAAAATGTCCCCACTATTTTGAAATTGATAAGCTTTTCATTTTTGGTACGAAAATTTTAATTATTTTCTCCTTTTTGGTCCTATTTAAAAAGTGATTTTTAAAAGCTTATTTCAAGTACAGAGAACACAGTAATTTTGTAAAGCTTAATTTTCAAATAAAAAGATGTATTTTATATAAATGCTTTTACGGTAACGAATCCATAATTTTCAATTAACTGCTCTAATTTTTACTTCTTCTTAAAAATATTTTTAGTTTTTTAATTATTTTTTTTTCCTGGAATACTGAAAAACGGCCGATGCATCAATTGCTTATTTTTTTGTCAAACGAATTGAGAGTATGATTATTTTTTAGATGAGTGAATTTTATTTTGAACAAAGAGAGAAAATCAATATAAATAGAATCATTCTCGTATCAAAGCACGTTTTCTCATCTTATATCAAAGCTATTAGTTCTGGAATTCTAGCCATTGTGCTCATTTATTTCCCAGTTCCAGAACACTCAGTGGAAACCGAACTGTGGAATTGTGAGAATTGTGAAGCAGATTGGAAGCTTATTTTTCTCAATTCCTCTCTTAAAAGAATTCATTCGCAATAATTAGTTTTGAGGATAATAATTAGAAAATGTTTTAACATGCATTCCTTTTCTATATTTTACTAAGTGTTAATTATATGACCTACGTTACAAATAGTTATTTTATGAAAGCATATTGGAGAACATGCGTTATAAGATATAAAAAAAATTTAGGCTTTTTCAAGTGCAAGATCTAGATTGCAGATTTTTTGCACTTTTCGAAACGAAAAAATACTGTAATTATTTTCAAGAATTGCAATTATCATTTAGTAATGGTTGACAATCAGGGGCTCTTGTTATAGTTAGTAATTTAAAAATAAACCAATATGTCTGAAAATGAACGAAGAACCTATGACGTAACGGTGAACAAAAATTGCGGGAACTTTAAGATGACGTCATGGAAAGAAAATACTTCTAGAATATCACGGTAACTAGAATCAGGGTTTCAGCAAAACAGATTGAAAATTATCACCAAACTAAGGAGCTTCGAGTACACTTTACTTAACCTTTTCTAAACTTACTAACGCCTTAGCCAAAGCAGCTGTTAGGAACTTATTACAATCTGTACCAATGTTAGTATATTAGATAGTCATAACCACCAAACTACTTATGAAAATTAAACATCACTGGAGTCAAAAATTAATTAAACAATGTTTGGACATCTTTCACAACTCCTGAAATGGAATATTATCGCTAAATTTTGACTTTCGCGACAGTATGGTAATAACAAAACAAAACAAAATCCATGCACTAAATACCAACTAAGCCGAATCAATAATATCTGTATATATCAATAATATCTGTATGACTAAGATTTCTATTTTATTCTTTTAACGCAGCTGGAACGAGTGCAGGGCGCAAACTGATTAGAAGTAGAAAGGGAATTTCAGAGGGGAAGAGGAATTGATAACAATTAAAGCGTCACTTAAATTTGTGGGGTCCTAAGACTGAGCACGTGGTGTTACAACTGTGTAGTCCAGATAAGAAGACCCCAAGATGTCGCTGTCTGAAATATTTTACATGAACAGAATCATTTTCCTTTTTTTCTTGCCAAAGATTAAATCAAAAAGATAAAGAAAGGTGATAGGAGAATGATAGAGTCTTTAGAACTGAAATAGCTAAATGTTTTTAGTTATGGATAAGGCAAAAAATTTACATGGTTTAAAAAATGGTGGAGAGAGGCATTTTTTTCTTCAAATTTAATTTCAAGTAGCGTCCGGTTTGAAGTGGTAGAAAATAGCGTTTCAGAACAAAAATGACTGTCCGCGTTCGGATACAGGAGTGTCCGCTTTGCGGAGAATGTACATAATGGTTTATTCATAGAAGATTCTCGGGGAATTAAAAATATGTCCGAATTAAGAGGCGTCCGTTATGCAGGAGTGTCCATAACAGGAGGTTTCACTGTATATACATTGAAACCATCAGGAAGGACCCCCACTGTGTAGCGACCTCCTCTTTTTGCGACTACTTTTGGGAGGCACGCAATTTTTTCTATAGACTTTATGTTGAAGAAACCCTTTAAAAGAGACCATTTAAACCTTCTCTAAGCGACCGGGAAAACCTCCACACCAAATGCGAAAAAGGTCAAATAAAGGAAAAAAATAAAGATCAAAAGAAAAATATTAACAAAAAAATAAGTAGATTTAAATATATTCAAAATATTTGTAAGTGGCTCTTATTTAAAGAGCTCTTTTTGACGATTTATAAAAGAGATCGTCAACCTCATCTTGCTGTCAAATGATTGAGATTATTGACTACTTTTAGAGCTAAAAGTTTAATTTAAAAAAAAAAAAAATAAGCATCTCAAACTAGCAATCTTCTTGTTATTCAAAACCAATTAATTCTTTTGAAGTGAAATTAAAGAGAAATTCAAACAAAAAATATAATTGTTTATTTATTTAAACTAGTTCTGTCATTCATAATTGATAAATTGATAATAATTATATCAGTAAAGGTCATTTTTATTAACGTTAAATTTTATTCATTGATACAGTTTTCTTGGCGGTCAACACAAGTGGCATATCCGCATCAACAAAATGACACTGAGTAAAATTAAAATCTCTTGCAAAAAATCATGTACCCTCGATAAAATTTTTACAACCATAGCCTATGTAAGTAACCCCAAAAAATCTCCATTTGTAACCTCCATTAACAATCATTTTATTGTGCAACAGAGAGTGGTCGCTCCCGATAGGTTTCACCGTATATATATATTTTTTTCTATTCTTAATCTATTACAAATCTTTAACAAAATTCGTTGTTTCAATCTTAAGTCAAGTGGGGTTTCAGTCTTAATTATTTGGGAGAAAATAGGTATTGTGATAATAGTTGTTTTATTCCCCAACCTCACCTTTGAATCAAAAAATGAAATTAAAATATGCACACACAGTTGTTGTTTCTAATGTCACTTGCCACACGGGCAAGCCTGCTTGTTGAAACCGAGCAAATTTAAGGCAGAGAGTGCGTTTCTTGTTTTCCAGTGGCGGCCAAGAATTCGACTTCTACCACACCATACGTCGCACCCGTTTATAGGGCGAACCCATTCATACATCCATTCATTCATCCACAGATCGTAATTTTGACCTGAACCAGTACCCCCAGAGGTATTGATTTGTTATGGAGAGTTTTTGCGACTCGACAGATTTAACGTGCATCAGTCACTTTACGGCCAGCGGCGTTCGAACCCACGAACTCTCGGACATGGGCCGAGCGCCCTATCGACCAGGCTATGCCGGCCTTGCACACACAGTAATCATGTTAAAGTATAATTAAATATAATTTTGCTGAAGTTTTAAAAGAAAGTAATCAAGTATATTATTAGTACTTATATACTGTTTTTTAACATAACATTCAAAGTGAGTTCATTATTTAAATGATTGTTTATAGTTGCGCAACTGAAAATGCATCTTGATAAATTATCGCATCATTAATTTTATCAATTTATTCAAAAATAATTTGACTTCATTATTATTCAATAAATACTATTACAGAGAAATTGATCTCTCAAAAAAGCCTAATAACATATCACACAGAAATTTAATCCACTACCATTAACTAATCTCAAGTGGAATGCAAATTTAATAATCGAGAAGCTATTATTATTTTCAAATTCGCCTCGTAACTCCGCTTTGTAGAATAAAACAAATACAAGTTAGATTATTTATTTAATCACTTCAGTTTCATAATATTCTGTGTAAAGTGCCACATGAATGTGAATTTATTTTCAATTGCCATTGTAAGCTTTACATCTCATATAATTCAATTGTGTGTAGTAAAAGTTAATTTTATTTAAATTAGTCTTATCATTTAAGTGCTATCAAGCATAAAAATTTGTATAGATAGACAGAATTATTGGTATTACCATCAGTAAAGCCTATAATTAAGATAGATCCTGAAAACTGAAACATATGGTGTTAGCAAAGTCATGAAACATTTTTTTTTAAGTTTTGTTTTTACTTACGCTCTTTATAATATTATTTTTAAGATTTATTAAAATTACTTAGGTGAAAGTACCTTAGATAAATTTCTAATACAAGTATTCGAAATTTTTTTGTAGAAATTTTATTTAAAATAGTTTATCTATGCCTTGATTTCATTCAATTACTTTCCCTTTTACAATTTTTTTTTCTCGTAATGATTGAAATTTTATAATTTGCCTTTATCATAAAAAATAATCATCCAGTTTAGAGCTGAAAATGTTAAAAGCTATTCAAAATAATGTTTTATATTTATAAGCTTTCAACGGTTTGTAATATAAAGTTTGTAATAAACGTATAATTGTAATAAACGTATAGTTTTTCTTTCCTACACAGGGTATCAAAGCCTTCAAAGATTTTCCACGTAACTGCGGATGTGAACAACACAAATATCGTTGCTACTGTACAGTCTGTAACAAAAAATAGAGAAAAAAATAATTTTCAAATTTTTATTTTTAATAATGAATATATTGAGAGTTTTATGTATAGATTTTAGTTTTCTCTTTCACTGGTCCCGTAGTGAACTGATTGTAAAGACAAGGTTCCCAGTAGAAAACCGAAATCAAGCATTACTGGCTACTGTCAGTAAGCTGGGTGACCACTTTAATCAGGTTGCGTAGGGACCGAGGATGCACAGTATCGATCCTCGTTAAGCTGTTCTACCGTAAAGTACTCGACTTATCGCTCAGGTTATCGAACTACCAGAGCAGGGGAGGCATCCTCTCTGCAGAGGATCAAAATTGCGAAGGCATGTCTTCGGATCATCCTCATGGATGTTTCCCAGACGGTCGCCAATAGCCAAATGTGCAGCTCTAGTGCGTAAATAAGATACCTACCTACTTACCTTTTCTTTCGCCCATCCTCGACTAACATAGGCAAAATCTTCAATTCTTACTGCTGTCTTAAGTTTCCTTATATCTAAAAGAAATTTAAAGCTCTATGTTTTATTTTGTTTTCAACTTATAGGGGAGAGTGGGGTAATACCGAGTAATTCGATTGTGTGAGAACTAGCTCTTTCTAGCGAACTAACTTTACTAGGAAATTACATTTTCCAAGTTCTTACCATATTGGTGTGTTGTTGTTGATTAATTCACGGCATCTGTGAAGATAAGTTTGCTTTATTATGTCAACTTTCTAATGCTCTTTTGTTTTTAGATCTTATTTTTTGTTTTTTGTTATTGTTTATTGCCCATTATAGTAATAAAAATAATTCTTAGTGTAGTTTATTACGCGTTTACTAATACGTGCTTATCTTAATATACATTACGAATTTCATTCAATAGTAGCACTGTTCTGCTTTCGTGTAAAAACCAGCTATTCCTAGATGTGTGTCTGTGTTGGGCTCACGAGAGCTGCAGTACTGCAAGGGATAAAGACAACTACATCCAAGTCAGAAGAAACAAATTACTGTCATCGAGACAAAACTCAAAGCAGATCCCTTCTTCAAAGCAAAAAAAGATTTATTTTCATATTTTGTATAATTTTTGAAGAATTTTATACAAAATCTAAGTTTTTATAGCGATATAAAGAAACTTTTTGCAATTTTCTTTTTTAACAAAGAGCTCTTTAAAAAGCATTATATTTTTTGTACGAAATTTTGACCGGACCCTTGGTAGTCCTGGACGCTAGGACAATTGCCACCTTCTCTCCCTTCTTTGAGTGCGGCCTTGACTACATTACATGTAAATTGCATGCATACTTTTATTAAATTGTCGTATAAAATTTAAATGGCTACTACTTCTTCATAGAAATTCTAGTATTTTTAATTTTACTAATGGGGTAAGTCCAGTGGATTTAATTTCTTCCAGAAAAATTTTTTTCTATAAAATAAGCACTGCATCAATGACTTTTCTAGACTGATAGACTGTACACAACTAAACAATTAATGTCTTGATTAAATTTAACGATTTCTGGGTAGAATAGTTGAGCTCCAACAGGCCTTCGAATCTTAGCTACCCGGTATTAACCCACTTACTCCTCTGATTTATAAAACTTTCAAACAAGTTTCAAGCAAACTTCAACTATAGACCCGAAATTTGCTACAATTAATTAGTCAAAGAAGATAGAAGTTCATGAATTTGCAGGAATCCTAAGTTGTGCAGTAGCTTAAGTAACCAATAATAACCGTACTTTTAAAATTGGATTTACTGTTTTGAAAATAAGATTTAAAACTAAAACTGCTTGAAGAGTATATCATGGTTTAAATCACATTTTTTAAAAACTTAATTAAATCGCATATTAGTATTTTTTTTCTACCTAAACCAGTCTTGTTTCCACCTAAAGTATAACTCAATTGAAGTGAAGCTTTGGCTTCTACATTGCCATCTTTTAAGGACGATGGTTTTTAGTAAAACTCACTGTCTTGGTGCATTTAAAATAATAGTATTATCTCTTCAAATTATGTCGTCTAATCCACTCAATTGCAAGAACATAATATAAAAGTATTTAAAACCGCTGATAGTCTCGAAAATAAAATAATTTTTGACATAAGTCTCAGATCATACGACTCGCTTAAAATAGAAGTCAGATTAAAAGACCACTTTCATTTTTTAAAACCATAAGTCATTTCAGAAATATTTAATCATTTAATACTTTTCTAACTGAAAAATTTAATTTTTTTATTTAGAAAAGTAGATGAATCTAATTATTTCATATTTCATGTATTTTTAAGCAGAAAAAAACTCATCTGTTATGGCCAAATACAATCGATATAAAGTAAGCAGAATGTTTTTATGCAAGTGTGTATGCATGTTCCTTAAAAGAATCCCCAGTTCTGGATCGACTTGACCATAATTTGTCGCAAATGCGTTCGAAAACACGACGGATCTAATTGTCTACTTTAAAATTCTCTCCGATTACCAGTTCACGCACTACATGCCACCAAAAAAAATTCGATTGAATATTATAAGTATTTTATAATATGAGCGTTGTGCTATCTTGCAGATCTACTCCATCAAAAATTAGTTTTATTGCTGGTTTTTATGAATTATTCATCTTTGATTACCCATATTCGTTTATCACAAGTTGTACGTTAATAGTTTCACAACGTATAGTGATGACGTAACCTAATTTTTATTTTAAAAGGTCTTGAAAACCTCGCGTTTCTTATACTGATATTTACGCTCTTTAAGTGTGTTTGTAAAAACTTAAATTATGGAAACTGAACAAGAGCTAAGGAGCTAAAGTTTTCTAATGAGTCGTGGAAATTTTTTTAATTCCTAAATGCACATTTTAAATTACACTATTTGTATAGTTAATCCTTACTTTGGTGAGTTGAACCTCTGATTCATATTATGGTAAATATAGATGTAGGAAGCAGCACCAGAAAAAAATTAAGGTTGTGTATTTGATGCGATGAATATATAGTATGGGTAATATTAGGAAAGTTATCCTTTTAGGAGGGTGGAAAAGAACCTACTACCACAGTTTACGGACCTATGTTGATATAAAAAAATTCCCATTACCACAGTATTTATAATGGAAATACCAATACTATTTAATACCAAATTTAATTAAGCATCACTAGCTTCAATAATAGTTGGGTCATTTTTACGGCCTTCGAAATGTGTACCGATATTAGTTCGGTCACCAAAAATAATTATTAAAATATTAGTGCCGTTACTAAATATTTCCGTGAATTACGATTAATTAATTTTGGTAATAGTCATAAACTGAAATTTAAAGAAAAAAGTATTGTGTTGAAAGGATAAATTGAAGAAAAAGTACTTATTCGTCGATATAAAAGGTAAAAATAATGCCATATTGTTATTGACGCCAATACTGCTTAATTAATTTTTGTAATAGGTACAAATTGAAATGAAAAAATACCTTTTATACCAAAAAGTCAAATTAATAGAATAAAAGTACTTATTCATCCATGAAAACTATTTACAATCACTTTAATATGCTTAATTAATTTCAGTGATCGGTACTACTTCTATTATGTTAAATTGGTGTTTTAACAGGTGCTAAATATACTAATATTGGTACCAACATTCATGTGTATTCGATTTGAATATCTGAGCTTTATAAACATTCTCAAAACCGATGACCATTTCATCTTTCTCCAATGCTCCATAAAATCGACAAGGATCGAATCTTTGTGATCAGTCCCTAAATTATACGTCACTTTCAGAAATTGAATGATTGAACCAAGAGCTGATTGGTTATCATCATTTTATCATCAACCAATGAAGGAAATACGCGCGAATCTTTTTTATGACACATACAACTACATTTCAGCTCGTCTTCATTTCTCTAACACATTTTTTGTGTTAAGGCCTTTGACTAGTTATTTAATGGCTGTGCCTAATATATGCTCTTCTGTTAAACTTTAGTCTATTTGAATCATTTCACAGGGTTATATTTGCATAATCAATTTTGAAATTAACATTTTTACCCCTTAATGGTCGAGTTGATGCATATTTTTTAGCTATTTACTCATTTCTCATTTTTGGACACACTGTAATATTTGAGAGCTCGATGCTTGAATTCCTTTTCAAAATTCTTTAGGTTTTAAAAGTTTATATAGTTTCTTTGAAAAATTGTACTATTTTATGGGGTTCTGTTCCCGCAACTTCTTTGATACAATTCTTATCGAAGATCTACTAAAGCAGAATTCGAATTCCTGGTCATAGATGGCGCCACTGAAAAACAGGAACAATCGCACCCCCACTGCCTAGCTGAACAAGACAACAGCAACTAAAATGTTATTTTATAGCTTACAATTTTTTGCAGACTTGCTAGTAGAAAAAATAAATTAAGAAATATTATTTTTGTAAATTTTATTTCAAAATTATATGATTTATTTTTAAAATTTTCAAGCTTATTAAAATCATTACTAGTTTTTAAAAAAATTTGCTTTTATTTTTAACCTTTTATTTTAAACCTTTTATTTTTATGTCCTAAACTTTACCATACTTCCATAAAAAATGATTTGCTGTCAGTCCTACAATTCAAACACTCATTTTTAATACGCATTTTAGAACACAAAATTTCTATAATTATTTCGAAAAAAATTTATTATAGATGTTAAATTAATTGGAATATATTAATTGGAAATATTGTGAAAATTAAAAATCTTGCATTAAATATTATCCCGAAGATATTTTTAAATGAATTTTAAGATATATTTCTATTTTTGTGATGTAAATTTCTCTGCATTTAAATCTTATTTTATAATAAATAATTAAAATAATTTCCTACATTTTTAGTTGGTTATATACATAAATCGACAAGCATCATGTTATTAACTTAACTTTCAGGAAAATACATTTTTTTATTCAATTTAAAAAATGAGATACTTAATCACATTCCAAAAATCTCTAAAAATTCCTTAAAACGTTAGATTTACAGCAAAACTATTATGTTTCGTTTGGTTTTTTTAACTACATTAGAAATCATGTTTAAAAGCCAAAATATTTTTGTATGATAAGAGCTTTTTGCTTTAGATATAGTAGTAATATAAATTATACTAATGCATCTGGAAGCGGAGCTCATTAATCTGATCATAAAATGTATCTTGTAAATCCTATGATTTAACCACATTCATGAACAAAAACAAAATTCATCGAATAAATCATGTCATGTCGCTCTTTATTATACAGCTTAGACATCGGGGAAACACAAATCTGTCATTAAATGATAAATCCTACAAAAAAGAATGATTAATGAAATACATTACTTTGAGAACTAATATAGCGTATGAATCTTGATAATTGAGTTTTCAAATGTAATACATTAACTTTCTTGATTTATTTAACAATAATAACCAAATCAGAACATTTCGAATACATGAGATTAAGGCTTTCATTTAGGATATTGATCTAAGTGTAACTGAAGGTTCGTCATTTTATTTAAAGCCGACGCGTCTGACAAATCGAATGAGATGTAGTATCGAACATCTAAAGCTAAGCCTCGCTCAGATCAATGACATGTGGGGATTTGTGGATGCATTTAGTCTTCATTATTAGGCTTTGTGGATCACATTTTGGAAGTTTGTTGATCAACGAGAATTAATCATGCTTAATTTAGACGTAAGTAACTCCATCTTTCCGTTGAATTCTAATTAAAACGCTCTCTCCTGCTCAGAAGTTTAGGTTAAAGGGAATTCAGGGAGCCAAGCTTTCTCAATTTTGAAGAGTGATGAATAGGGTTGTATAAACTCTTCATGATTTAAATTCCTTGCTTTAAAAATCAACTAATTTTGTTGAGAGTATTGTCAAATACGCATATTTTAAATAAGTTATAAATGTATATTATGTATTATTCCAGTATCATTTCATAAAAATAGAAATAAATCTTATTACAAACTCCTTGAAGTCTCTCAATGTTCTCAATTTATATGTTTCTATTTTATTACTAAAGTAATTGTGTAGTCTAAATAAAGAACAATTTATGACAATGTTAAGAAGAAAAAATTGAGACAATCAATGTGATAATTTCCTAATTTTTGTCTATCAAAATCGTAAAATTGAAATTTAAAGAAATTTGATAAAAATTAAAAGTGTTTCATGTAATTAATATATTACAATGAATTAGAAAATATATATTAAAACGTAGACGAATATTTTGAAATTGAAATAAGTATTTAAAAGCATAGAAAATATTCGTTTAAAATTCTATTCAAAACATTTTTCATCATTTGACCTACTGGTTATGTTGAAAAATTTTCTGAAAAATCTGTAAAATCCATTTTTACCCTAAAATTAATTTTTACAGTAAAATCAAGGCCGGGATAGCCTGGTTGGAAGAGCTTTTGGCCCACGTCCAAGAGGTCATGAGTTTGATCCCCGCCAGCCGAAGACTCTCCGTGTACAAAATGGTGACTGGGGCGCACTAACTCTGTGAGTGTCACAAAGTCCTCCATGTCCCAATAACAAATCAATACCTCTGGAGGTACTGGAGAGGTACGGAGATTGATAGTGGTCGTGTTCAGATCAAAGGAACAATCTGTGGTTGGATAGATGGTGCATGAATGGTTTATAATAATACGAGATTTTAATTTTATTATCTGTACTAAAAAAATAACTTCCAAACGAAAAATAGTACTCGCTTACNGAGAGGTACGGAGATTGATGGTGGTCGTTTTCAGATCAAAAGAACAATCCGTGGTTGGATAGATGGTGCATGAATGGTTTATAATAATACGAGATTTTAATTTTATAATCTGTACTAAAAAAATAAATGCCAAACGAAAAATAGTACTCGCTTGCATGTGATAAGAAATAAAACATTGATTTTATCTTTTTTTCTTATAAATTCTTTTTTTTTAGAAGAAGAAGAAAAAGGCGTAAAAGCTAATTTTTCGGCTTTACTTTGACTCCAATTTATATTACAGCAAACTAACACCTTAGATAGCTGCAAGCATAGTCCGTGATTTTCAATATAATAAAAAGTAATATATCAATATAATAAAAATAGCTAGAATATTTAAAAAAATGATTTTTTGACTTGTATTCTTTGCTGAAGTAACAAATCATTATGATGATGAAGACATTGTTGGCGAATGGACACTTGTAAAAGAATGAAAATTATTTGAAAGAAGGCTAGTAAGTAATATTACAGTATAAGACCAGATATTGATGACGAAAAAGACATTTTTGGTGAATTTACAGTGCACAGAAAGCAAAACAGACCACCCAGAATAACTTTTGATCAAATGATTGTATCTTCACGTTTTAGGACTAAATATAAATGTTTCGTGGGGTCGCCTCAAAAATGCTAGTTAAAAAAACAAATGATATTTTAAGTTGCAAACTCAGATCTAAAAACGTACTTTCCCTGAATAAACAACTTTTTTAACGGATTTTAACGGATCCACAAAACATAGAGGGCAGCCACAATATGGAAAATATGTTCCCCATAGTTTGATCAGAAGGTAGATCTAAACTTTGGAATCTTTAATGTTCATTTTACTTTTAGCTTATTTCTCCATATCTCGAGAAAGATTTAAGCAAACCGAAAAACATTTGCACGCAAATGTGAATTCTGTTTACATAAATATGATTCCACACAAAAATAAATTTTAGTAAATATTTATTACATTGTATAATATTTTATTTAATTATTGTCGAAGGAATTTTGAATAGTGAGATATAGAATTTTTTACGTTATTCTGAAGGATGCAATTTTAAAAGGCAAAATATAAAATTTGAGCGAAATCGGTTAAATAGTTCCAGAGAAGTTAAATTTAATGTATACGACTTCTCTAAAACCTTGCTTTGACAATTTTCATACTTTAAAATGAGATAAAATATTACATACGATATAATTAAATTTTTTTCGACTGTTATTAAATTAAATAATTTCTAAAATTTACTTTCTGGATTGAATTATCTTTGGACAAACAAGTTATAAAGTTATGTGCAAATTTTTTCCATTCGCTTTAAAAGTTATCGAGATATAGCGAAATACGCAGAAAGTAAAATTAACATAAAGAAGTTCAAACTTTGGCTCGTTCTATCGACCAAATTAGGGGGACCGTATTTCCCAGATTGCTGATATCCTCTATATTTTGGGAACGAAAAATCCATATCAATTTTTAAAAAGAGGCATGTTTATATTTTGGGAGCCTAAAATCCATATCAAATAAAAAAAAAGGTATGTTTATTCAGAGAAAGGTTTTTGTGTCTGATTTTGTAGTTTCAAATATCGTCTGTACTTATTAATTAGCATATTTGAGGTCACCCCTGAACTATTAAGATTGAGTCCTAGAACGTGAAGATCCGATCATCGGATCAAAAGTCATTCAGTGAGGTCCGTTTTTTTTCTGCACTGCACGTGTGTAAAAAAATTTTAAATTATTTAAAATAGAATAAAAATTTTGATGGTAAAGTATAGTACTAGATAATGGTGATGATGAAGTTATGCATGAGGGAATAAAATGCACTCATGTAAAAGATGATTTTGAAGAAGGCAATTTTGTGATTGTTGATGTGGATACTACTATCTGGTTTAACAGTTCACATGCTAATTAATGAAGAATCTGGTTCAAAACTTTATTATATGGTAAAGAACAAAAATCATGGGTATGTTCCTCTGGAAAAAAAATTATGATGCCAAATGGCACCAACATCAAATGAAAAATCCTTCGGGAACAATAGCTATTCCAGCGTTTTTTTTTCTATTATAGTTATTCTTTAGTATTTTAACATCAATTTCAATATAACATTTAAGCAAGAGAAATTTTTTGGTTAAATTAAATTTTAGAACGTTAAATTTATATATATTTATTTATAACGAAATATGGCCAGTTTATTAATTATTTCACTTCTATTTCTGCTGCAGTGGCACAGAAGACAGAGCACTCGCCTTCCAATGAGGTGACCCGGGTTTGAATCCCACCAATAGCTAGTTGATAAAAATTCCTTGCCCGGTGTGCAACGACCTCAGTCTGCCATGGTAGACGGATCATTAGAGACTCTTTGTCATCAGGCTAACAGTGGGGAGTTTTAGTGATTTTCCTTTTCATGTAACGCAAATACGGATAAGTACCATCAAAAAAGTCTTCCTCGAATTCAAATTTCTCCCAAAACTTGATTCAGGAGTTCCCTTGTCTTCTGGATTCAGTTTAAAATTACAAGGCTACGGAGTTGAGCATTATAGTCATAAACTCAGAATTAAGTCGGATGTTCAAAGCTGGTTATGAAATTTAAAAATATATATATGAAATGAAATAATTCTGTTTAAATTTTTAACAATTAGACCAAATGTGACTAAAGATGGAAATTAGACTAAAAGATGTTACATTGGCCAATGCATACAGCGTATTGAAAAGTTTTAGTGAATAAAAACATTTAAATCACAGCTATACCCAACCAGGAAATACTTTGATCTAAAATATTAAAATTCTCTCTAAATTAATGGTCCTCAAAATTTTTAATTTGTCTTCAGTAAATGTATAATTTATTTACTGAAAACAAATAATAATCCAAAAAGTCTAGTGCTGATATTTTCCATTTTACAAGCCTAAATTTCTGGAAATATCCGAAAATTGTGGAACTAAGCAAAAGTTTGAGATATATGATTTATTTGCTTATAATTTATTTGTTTTATGATTTATTTAATTTATCCCTTTTACTAAATTCATAATATATAATCAATGAAATACACTATTTATCATTTTTGATACAGCTAAAATATTTCTGTATTTAATGACAATGGAATAACATAAGTTATTAGATCTGGATTAACGTAAGTATTCTAGATAAAATATACGTAGTTTGTCAAATTAAATTTAAAAAAAGGACAAAAATCTTTTTTTATTACGATACGGCTGAAGCACCTTTTTATACAAGTTAATTATGCTCTGAAATATATATTTGTTTGAAAAAGAAATTAGCAAGTTTATTTTGCAACTTTAATACCCTTCATGAGAGGATAAACAGTAAATAAATAAATTACAACGAGTTCATATATTTTAATTTTTGCTCCCAATTTATTTAATGAAATAGATATAAAAACCATGAAGTGCTAGATAAGGCACGCACTTCAAAAATCAATTATAATTCCTCAAGCAAAGAAACAGATGCAACCTAATTAAAACAAAACTCATTTCATTTCATTTCATAATTATTTCAAATGCATTTATACTTAATTAAGTCATCTGGATAAAATACCACGTTTTTTTACCACATCAAACAATCCTGTCTTATTTCTTTTTCAAAGATTAACCATCTTAAAAGGAAACTAATTTTCTGCATTTTAATCAATATTTTTTTTCTCCCAGACTCCTTAAAAGTTCTTATTCTTCTTAGAAACTTCCATTTTAATTAAAAATAGCTTATATAGAAAGGCATCTTAAGCTTCAGCTTTAATTTTAATGAATGATTTTTCCTTAAAATTTTCTCGATTTATTTCTCGTCTAATAATAACTAGAAAAGTATTTTAAATGCATAAAATCAGATACATACTTCATTTGAACGATAACTCTTTAATTCAGTTTTAATATTATATTTGATATTGGCTCTGAGTATCTTATTTCGGAATATACTCATTCCAAGAGATATCGTTCCCGACAGTTTTATCGATTATAAAAGTACTTAAAACCCATCAGTTTTCTTTCAGTTAATACCCTTATTTTCCATAAGCATGGATTTCTGGTTCAACAGATATCGACATATCAGGAACATAATTCATAACAATGCTTCAACTGCCGGGTCGATAATACAAGTGAAAGAACAGATACCATACATAGTATAACTTTGCTCACAAGGCTTCTTCCAATAACGGGTTTGAATTTCTGAATGGGCACGTTTCGCTCAAAAATAGAAGGGGTAAGCGAATACTTGCAGGCGTGATTGAGTTGGAGAGTTAACGATTATGTGGAATAAATAAGTTTTGGTGCAGATCATTTTTTAAGAAGTTTTGTATTTTTCAATGTTTTTTTAATTTGTTTATTTTGAAATTTACCATCTAAAATATTCAGAAAAACAATTTTTTTTTTTAGAGAAATTTGTGAGTATTGTTTTCTATATTGAATGATTTATTTTACTAAATACGATGGTTTTTATTTCAAATCTTTTATAACGTTCGTGTTAAAAATATTACTGCTAATGATTGATTGATTGATTTGTTTATTTACGTCGCACTAAAACTGCACAATGGGCTATTGACGACGGTCTGGGAAACATCTCTGAGGATGATCCGAAGACATGCCATCACAATTTTGATCCTCTGCAGAGGGGATGGCACCACCGCTTCGGTAGTCAGACGACCTGCACGCGAAGTCGAGCACTTTACGGTAGAACAGTTTAACGAGGACCAATACCGCACACCCTTGGTCCCTACGCAGACTGATCCAAGTGATCACCCACCAGCACACTGACCGCAGTCAGTGATGTTTGACTTCGGTGATCTGCTGGGAACCGTGTCTACTGCTAATGAATCCAAATATTCTACAAACTTTCAACTCTACTGTTAAAAATTCCGGATCAAATTCCAGTAAAAGTACGGGTACTAAGGGTATCTGTACTTTTGAACCAGAAATTCATTTTTACCGGAACATGTTGCGGAACAAAAAATCTGACATACCGTGATTTTTGCGGTAATAATTTCCTTAAATTCGCTGAATCACTCTATTTAAATAAATATTACTATAAAATTTACTGTATAATATTGTATGGATAAATCAATTTTACCGTAAATGTATTTTGCGGATGATGCATCCAAAGTGCAGGTACTTAATAACGTAATTTGACAAGAAATTTTTTGCAATATTACTAACACAGTTATCCAATATAGTTTAAGTTAATTACAATCTATTATAGAAATTTGCAAGCGAATGCACGTACTGTTAATGGGTCGCATTCATTTCATCGACAATCACTTCATCGACACACCATTTCATCGACACCACTTCATCGACAGGCCGTTTCCTCGACTAGGTCATTTCGTCGACAGGCCGTTTCCTCGACAGGGTTGTTTCGTCGACAGGCCATTTCGTCGACAGGGTCATTTCGTCGACAAGTCATTTCGTCGACAGGGTCATTTCGTCGACAAGTCATTTCGTNCCGGAACATGTTACGGAACAAAAAACTTACTTACCGTAATTTTTACGGTAATAATTTCCTTAAAATCGCAGAGTCACTCTATTTAAATAAATATTGCTGTAAAATTTACGGTATAATACTGTACGGATAAATCAATTTTACTGTAAATGTATTTTGTGGATGATGCATCCAAAATGCAGGTACTTAATAACGTAATTTGACCAGGAATTTTTTGCAATATTATTAGCACGGTTAAAAACGTAGATGAGCGTTGAACTCCAATATAGCTTAAGTTAATTGCAATCTATTATAGAAATTTACAAACGAATACACATACTATCAATTCATAAGTAAATTTACACATCTTTATATACATTAACAAAAGTCTATCTTTATAGATATTTGCTAATAATTAAAAATAGAGGACGGAGATACCGATTGGTAATGTGTTTTTTCTATAGTTTTCAAATTTTTATGAAGTGATTCGTAAACAGGCTTAAAAAAGTTAAATAAAACTGATTAACAATCAAAAGTTCATTTTAAATTCCTTCTAAATGCGTCGTATGAATGCAAAAAGGGACTTTAATTTTTTAACCTAAATAATCATTAGTTTGGTTAAACTGTCTTTTAGTCCTTCATCGGCACCATTAAACTAAACTATTTTTCTTTCAAATTTCTTTTTTGCTTTAAAATGTTTGTTTTTTTTGGTCTTAGATATATGTATTCTTTTTGACTGCTGCCTATAACAGTTGATGTTCATTTTGCTCCAGCAAAAGAAAAAACATTACAAATAAAATTCATTTACTTGTAATAGAACATTTAATTTACTAACACAACAATTATAATAACAGTTTAATTTTGCGAAAGGTTGTTCTAATATCCACAAATAGTAAAAATTGAGGGATACTGATTAATTTAAAGTCTTTTGAACCAATTAGTGCAATTTTCGTTTAAAACGATAGTATGCGTTATATTACCATTTTAATAGCAAATTCACCACCATACCTATCATCGACGAATCTGAAAAGTGCCCCAAAATGCTCAAGATCTAAAAGTGTGAACATCTAAGAGGAAAAAATCAAATCTACTCTCACTCGTGAATGTAAGTTTATACTTATATATTAACTTTGTCTTAACTTTCGACGAAACGATTTTGAGTCCTCATCCAAAACTCATCTAGAGCGGGAAAAAAAACGTTGCTGAGCAAGTAGAATCAATTTCCGCTTGAATTTTAATTGCCTAATTTTCGGCATTGTATTCAGTATAATATAGGTTTCAATATATTTTAAAACTTACATATCTCTACCACTGTTCATACTTTTCCGACTCCAATGAATGTTAAGTGCGATGGTGTAAGTATTATAACTGCTCGTTGGTTCTTTTTTTGCATTATGTCAAACTAAATTCTAAATGTGTTCAAAATCTGTTCAATGTTTCTAAAGAAAATCAGAGATAAGAAAAAAAATTGAACACTAGTGTACAATATCCTTCTCATGCATGGTAACACTGTACAATTGATCACACAAAACACTGCTTTTTTCTAATTAGTCCAAAGAGCCTTCTGTAATTAAAAATACCAATACATTTAGAAATATTGGTGTATACTGAACTAGAATATAGTTGTTCAGATTTGTTATAACCTTAAAAGGAGTTAAACAGAAGACATACAATCTTTGAAAGATTTCAATGCTGCTATGCAAATTTATATTTCTTAAACTCGATAGCACGGTACAGTTAACTACTCTATACATTATTTTACTGTAAATAAATTTGTAAAAAACAAACCTTTATAGCTAAAATACGAAGAAGCTCATGACTAAATCTGTTAGAAAGAAATAGAAATAATGTATTTCAGAATCATATTTTGCATAATGTCTTCGTCAGATATAAAAACACGCCATAACAATAAGCAAATACAAATAATACAAATAAAGAATACAAATACAAATAAAAAAATCAGCAAACAAGTTGTGATCGCCTTATTACGATCACTGGTTACCCATTGGTCAAATGCTTCTTCTTTCTGGACTGACCCCGTTAAGCACCACAACATTTCAAATCATGGGTTGCAAAAACTGTCTCAATTGATGTTTGTCTTCGGATTGGTTTTCAAATCCTGTCTACGTACAAGTTTCAAGACGTCACAAAATATTTTTCCTTCTTCAGCTTTCATATTTATATTGAAATCACCGTCAAGACTGTAATTGTGCGTTGATAAGAAAAAGAACATAAGAATACTTTAAATTATTATTATGTAAATACATTAAAAATCCCTGCTAGTGAAAATAAAAAGAAAAATAGCAGCGGTTGCCATAGCAACGCAATGACGACGCATGCGCACTGTTTACTATTACTCTTGAACACAGTTGAAAAGTGGGTGGACGCCATCAGATCCAAAGCAAGACCCATTTTGCCAATGGGTAATAAAATAAACTAAGGGAAAATGATGCTATTATTTTAATAACAAATTAATAATCAAAATAATAAAACACTAATTGCTAAAGCTATCACAAAACAAAGTAAAAGATGTATGTCAAAATCATGTTTTGTATAATTGGTTTATTGGTTATGAATGCGCAGCAAGAATAATGAGTTGAACTGGATGCATAATATTTATATAAAAAAAAACTCAGAAAAAATTAATAATATTATTCTAATAACACTAATACTAATCACAATATTAAAACACTAATCGCTAAAGCTATCAGAAAACATAGCAAAAGATGTATATCAGAATCATATTTTGCATAATTGCTTTCTCGGCTATGAATACACAGCAAGAATAATGAGCCGAATCAGATGCATAACCAATCATAGCTGCGAGTTCCAGGCGGCGCAGGAAAATGATCAAAGCACCTTGTCTCACACGAATGGAGACTCCAACATGCTGACCTATGCCATTCCTAAAGCATATGAATATTCAATGTCCGGCGGCCATTTAATTGCTTTGGAAGTTAAAGGAACAATCGTTATTTGTTGGCTCTAATTGAGATACTTCAGAGATCGATTATGCATTAGGAATGCAAGTGGCACAATTATGTTCTGCATATTTACCATGTCCAGTCTGATTTGGACAGATATAAATCGACTGGAAAAGGAGTTGATGGTATAACAAACCTTCGGAAACTGCTTTATTATGCCTCGGAAGTGAAGATCGTGTAAAAGGATAATAAAGGATAACGTGTGTGATAGTGTACTGCTACTTTTATAATTATGTTTTTATAATAATGAATTAGCTAATTTTAGAAAACTACTATAAAGACATTCACTTGAATTCAAGTAACTGATTAAATGACTGATTATTGATACTGATAAATTTAGAATTTTGTTTTTATAATAATAAATAAACCAAATTTGGAAAATTACAGTAAAGACATTCACTTAAATTCAAGTGTCTGATTAAATGACTGATTATTGATATAATAATAAGTAAGTTTTTATAATAATAAGTAAGCTAATTTTAGAAAATTGCCATAAAGACATTTATTTGAATTCAAGCGTCAGATTAAATTACTACTTTGATAATGCTAGATTTATAACTATGTTTTTATAATAATGAATAAACTAAATTTAGAAATTTACTGTAGAGACTTGAATTCATGCGTCTGATTATTGATACTGCTGCTCTTATGTTTTTATAATAATGAAAAAAATAAATTTAGAAGTTTATTATAAAGACATTCACTTGAATTCAGGTGACTGATTAAATGACTGATTATTGGTACAGCTACTCTTGTAATTATGTTTTTATTATAATGAATAAAATAAATTTAGAAATTTATTATAAAGATATTCACTTGAACTCATGCTTAAAACGATGAGAGTATAATATTTTATCGAACTTCTTTAGTATTTTTAATTTAATAAAGAAAACATCGAGTTCAAAGTAGTAAGTAAGAGAAAATTTGGAAATTATATTTTTTTTTCTTATTACTAACTTAATGCTGAGAAAAAGTATGGCTATAAAGGAATTTTCGAGTAACCATAAAAAATGCCAAAATTACAAAATGTATTCCACTGAACTTACTCACATGACCCAGAAAAATCATTACATGAAATACAAGAAACACAGTTTTTTTCAAAAATTCGAAAACGATAAGAATATGTATTTTTAAGATAATTAATAAAACAAAATAAAATTAATAGATTTAAATTAATACATAGATTTAAATAAATAAATAGGAATTTTCATTAAATACGAAAATTATAAAGATAAAAGACGTACCTATTCGATTAGAACCATTATATGAATACAGTAAAATTATATGAAAAGTAAGAAACACAATTTACACAAAAATTTGAAAATAATTTATTAATAAAAAAATATGCTAGTTTTGAAAGCCTAAAATAAGATGGGAGTTGTACCTTGAAAATTGAAAAGCAAGGTTAAAAATGCCCGTTCAAATACTATTAACAAGATGTCATACTTCTTTTTTAAATCTTAATTATTCAAAAGAAGATTTAAATAAATTCATAACATAGAGAAGGTTCTAAAATTTGTATTCCTCCCTTTAACTTTTTATTTTTGGTAAAAAAAAATACATTCTATTATCTGGCTTTGAACTGTATTTGAGGGATTCATTTCATAAATAGCTTAGTATTCAATATAAGACGCATAATATTCTTTTTCATAATATACTTGAACGCTTCTAGAAAAACCATAATAATGATATGCAAATATATTTCATGGGTAAACTTCTTACTTACAGTTTTTTTTATTTAATCCAGAAAAAGCAAAATTTCTCGATTAACTAAATATTTTTACAGTATTATAAAGTGCCAAGTTTTATTTAGCATGAAATTTAACCATGCAATTTTATTTTATGCAATTTAATCTCCTTGGAATGTTTTTCAAGAACGCTTTACTTTTTGTAAAACCCAATAGCGTTTTAAAATTAGGTGAACAAGTGTAAACGTTTTGCATAGAAAAAATTTTGATTTACGTTATTTTTTAATTAAGTTACTATGAAGTCTTTGCCTTAAATTTAATTAAATTTTTTATTAGAATATTCAAATAAAATACCTCTGTTTTCGTTAATATTGAAAACTAATTATAATTTCAAATTATTATAAAAATAAAAAAAAATAATAAAAGTAGAAATAAAAAAGCTAAAGTAAATATTTATAAAATATAAGTACAAAATACTTAATCAGACTCTGAGAAAAAGTATGGTCAAACTACCAGAATATGGTAAAATTTACCTCATTTTTAGCTCTAAGATAACACCAAAAAGCTCAGTAATTCTTAAAGAAATGATTTGATAATGTTTCTTACAAGGAGTTTGGTAAAATTAGCAATAAAATATAGTTTTATATATGTGATAAAACTCCTTTAAATCTGATAAAAAACAATAATGATCATGATATCTTAGAGCATGGCATAAAAACCATTTATTCGCTTAAAGTTACTTTTAAGCTTTGGATTTGTTACTAACTGAGTGGTAAAATACTCAGCAAAAGCTATTATTTTTTTAATAAAGAAAACAGAATTTCTGTTAAGCCGGTGACATAAGAACAGGAAAATTACCAAATTAATTATTTAAATACTGTTTATTCCGGGTTTTATTACTAGAATTTCATGTTTTTTTTTTCTTACCAAAAATCTCATAACCATAGAGCACGATTTTTTCTTTGCCATTATTATACGCAATAAAAAATTAACTTCATTTAGGATTTCACTATCTAAAATCAAAATTTAAATGTTTGAATTTGCAAGTTGAAATCATAAATATTAAAATATAAAATAATTTAGCTAAAAATGAAATCTTATATTTTACAGGATGTAAACTTTGCGTTTCACTTTAGTTTATGCAGTTTCAGAAAAATTAATTCAACGTTGAAGCATAATACCTTTACCTTGAACCTTTGTACAACAAAAATAAGGGAATAAATAGAATAATGTCGCCGTTAAAGTTGCACAGCGGTATCAAGAATAATGGTGCTAAGTTGAAGATAGTTCAACTTAGAACCTTTGTTCAACTTGAACGAAACTAATGGTATACCTTTTCGTCTTTCAAAGAAAAAGTAAAAATAGTTTGAAAATAATTATTATTTCACTCTAACACACTCAACAATTATTTTATATTATTTGAGTTTGAAATACGCTGCATACGATACTCTGATTACAATCGGCATACACCCTAAAAATAACTAAATTCTACAGATAAAAAAACATATTTTTTAACAAATAAAAACTGCTTAAAGAAATATACAGATTTTTTTCTGTTTTAATCGTTACTTGCACACTGCAATTAAAAAGAGTATTTTACAAGCTTTCTCTGTATATTTCATGATTTAAAGCTATTTTCAAAAAAATAGTTTTTCTCTGTTTTTTACCCTTTTCATAAACAGATTAAAACCGTCAATTCTAGTTCTAGTTTATGCCATGTTTTGTTTACCGTAAGATAAGTTTATCTTTTTCCAAATAATTATACGATTACAATCTATACTTGGTCGCACTTTTCAAAAATTATTTCATGGTTTTGAGCATCGTATAAAAAATTGTGATTCAACTTTATTGTCGAATTAATACTTTATCTGATTATTATCTGTCTGTATTTTCAGCAGATTGTCTGACATTCTTATACGGGTACCAATATAGTTTGAAACACGTATTCACGCATAAGTATGATTTCAATAAGACTTTTAAGACAGTTCAAGATTTTTTTCAGAACCAAACACTAGAGCTGGACAGAGCACTCACTTTCCAACGAGGTGACCCCAGTTTTAATCCCGATGTCTAATGGTCATTCGAATTTTGCTCTCGTTTCTTACCGACCACAATGCTGACATAGTTATGTAATAGAGTATTATTTTGTTAAAATAACAGTACTAATTTGTTTTAAAATCAGGCATCTGATTTTAAATAACAGTATTTCCCTGTGAAATAAAAGGTTTTTCACTAGCACACCATCTGACAGTTTTTTTCTATAAAATTATTTTTCAAAATTTCTCATCGTGCTATGGAAGGTGATGCGAAAAAGCACTGTAAAAATGGATACTCGAATATCACGAAACTTTCTTCATTTTTGACGAAACCGTTTCCTTGCATATGTTCCGAGAAAACGTTTCGTCAACTTGAAGAAATAGCTATCGTCACTTCTTCAAGGAAATGAATTTCATCAAAATTAAAGAAATATTTCATCTCCTACTTTTTTCCGGAAAAAAAAACAACAGGAAAAACTTTGCAGTGCTTAATGTATCTAACTTTCCAAGTAACCACTTTATCGTGGGCACCATGTAGGTGGATCAATGTTACCTTAATAATATGAGAAGGACAGATAGAACTGAAAGATAAATTACACCCATGTCCAAGGCTGGATTCGAATCCGGGACCTTCCTGGTAGAGGCCAACTCCTTGACCACCAAATATTCAGGTCGGCTTATTTCGTAACTTTATTTTCGATCGTCTGGTTTTTAATCTAGTTTCATCAATTTAGTTAATAATCTCTCACAATGCACTGCAGTATGGTTTCGAGATGAGGAAACCTTTTTATCATATATTTAAGCGTTCGCGTTTTGACGCAAATCATATGATTTCGTGACGAAATAATTCTGAAAATTAACGAAATACAGCTCTAAGATTGCTGAATCGTCAAAAGTGAGAGTTTTATTTCTGAGAGTGAGGACATGAACACTGTTCAGATACGCACTTGTTATAATTTGCGGTAACATCAGATCACTAGCCATGACCCCATTTATTATATTCACTACACTTGATATCAACCTTACTCTTGCATATCGTTACAGAACAAACCTGTTTCTAAGTAAGATAGGAAGGCGGCTTTCTAAGCATTTGAATTGTCGGGTAAATGTAGTAGGAAATAGCAGGTTGATAATAGTGAGACAAACACAGATGAGGTTAGGTTCTCTCCCACTTTGTCTCGCTTAAAGATTTCCCGTTTTTCCCTTGCTATTCGTATGAAAATAGTTTTAAACTTTCATGAAAATTAATTAAAAAACGTATCTTTTACTAAGTTTAATCTTTCGTGTTAGTAGCTGCTCGTGAACCTAACAAATAAAATATTCAAAGATAACATTTACCTAAGATCTAGGAATCTTAGTTACAAAAAAGTTATCAAAAAATCTTACCAGTCTATTTGCCTGTGACTCTGCAAGCATACTGTAAAAAGTTCCGGTTAGAATCACGGTAGAAAGTTCCGAAATGTTACGAAACAAAAAATCTGTTTTACTGTAAATTTTACAGTTATAATTACTGTAAAATCACTGAATCACTCCAATTAAATAAATATTATTGTAAAGCTTACGGAATTATATGTTACGGCAAAAAGATTTTACGGTGAAATTCATCTTCTGAATAATGCACCCAAATTGCCGGTAATTTATACAGCTATTTTATCCGGAAATTTTTTACAGTCTAATAAAATTTTAGAAATTAAGAAAAACTGTTTGTTACTATTTGTTTAGTGATGAAGATATACAACTTTGATGTAATCTATGATTTGGAAATACTGAATTGAGAAATTTCAGAAATCTAAATTTCAGTGACAAAACGTTTAGAGAAATACAAAATAAATAATAGTGTATTATTTTATTTCAAAAATTATCACGACAATTAAATAAATACCAGAAAAGAAGCCATATGTAAACAATATCGTTTTATGATGTAGTGCTTCATATTGTACTTATTTACACTTCTAGTTTCTCTATTTATATCACATTATTAAATACTCTCAATAACATTCAACCTTAAAAACATATTGCTATCCGAACTTATCCAATGTTCGAAGATATAATCATGTTTAATTAAACCAAGAAAATTGTTACTCTGGATATATGAGAGATTTCTCCCAACAAAAAGCTGTCTTTATTAGTAGTAATATTAGTAGTAGTAGTTGTAGTAGTATAAAAATAATATTTTTGTTATTTTTTTTTAGTTACTTGAACCGGCAGAAAGTCTAAGGTCCAATTGAGTTTATGTTAATCATTATCTTTTCCACAGCTGGAGAGATTCCTAAAAACTATAGAAAATTGACAATTCAATATATTATTAAAGTGTATTCTAGAAGGTAAAATATAAATTTTACCCTCAAATCTAAATTTCAGTAAGAAAAAGTTATGTAGAAGACAAAACAACTAATTATTTTTGTTTCGAGCAATATCACGATAAATATATCAAAAAGACTAAATAACCATAAAATGAAACATCGTTTTTTACACATCTAGTTTCTTTCAATTTAACTGACATTATTACTTACTCTCAATAAAATTTATTCTTCGAAAAATATATTTATCAAGACTTGTCAAACTCATTCAATGTTATTAGAAATAACCATCCGCACTAAAACCAAGAAAATTGATGCTTTGGGTATATGAAAGATTTCTTCCTACTAAATGCAGTCTTTTCTAGTCTTTTTATTCTTTAATAACGCACATATTCAAGCAGTCCCAGAGCTCATATTTCCTGCCTCGTCAGCAACGACAGCTTGACATTTTTTGAGAAGTATAGAGTTACCCAAAATATCTTTTTCTTTTCAGAACTTTATGCACACAACACATAGAATATGTATGAAGTGCATTACCATAATGTCTTTTAAATATTCATTTGTTTATCAGCAAGTTTATACTCAAATCAGTTATATTTACTAAACTATGAACAATTCTCCTATTTCTCTGAAAATATTTCAAATTTTATGAACTTGCTATTTTCATAAATACCTAAATCTTATTAAATAAAAACCTAAATCTTATTAAATTTTCTTTATTGTTTTGATCTATTGTTTATATTTTTTACTGAATAAGTAATAGCAATGTTTTTCCAATCAGTAATCTATTTAAGATTTCTTAGAATTTGTGAGATTGTTCAGAAATATTTTGATTTATTTGATAATTATTCTAAAGATAGTTGAGAATTTATTAAAAACTCATTTCTTTCTTGAAATTTTTATAATTCATTTAATTATTTATTCTGTTTAGGACTATTTTTAATTTACTATCAGTTTTACATATTAATTATTAATATTGTTTTTCATAACTACGTATAATATATCTAAATGTACCAAGTATAAAATATAAGGTTACATTATCAAGGTGGATTTATTATTTGGACTATAATAATCAAAAATAATTTGATTTTTTTCACTGAGAAAACAAGTATAACCAAAACTACCAAAATTTGGTGAAATTTACCAATGGTTCTGTGGGAAATCGAAAACTCTCTGTAACTTTTACCGAAACGCTAAATTAATTTTAGTAAAATTAGCAATAAAATATGGTTTTGTAATATGTGATAAAATTTTTATTAAATAAACTGTTAATAAATTATTAATAAACTATTAAAAACTATTAAACTATTAAACCATTAAATTATGTTTTTAATAAACTATAATTATATTAACATTAATAAATAGGAAAATATTAGTAATTTTATCATGATACCTTAAAGCTTGGAATAGAAGGCATTTATTCTATCAAATTACCTTTTCAGTTTTGTATTTTTTAATAATGTGTGGTAATAAGTACTATAGTTTTGAAAAGCAGAAATTCTGGTAAATCGTTACCATATGAAAGGAAAAAGTATTAAATGATTGGTTTAAATTCCATATATTTCGTTTCTATCGACCAAAGTTGCATGTTTTTTTTTTAAATTTTTTTTTAATTTTACCAGAACTTTTTCTCCGTGAAAACTTGTAAACATCTTTCGACACCGAATTTGTAATTGATTAGTCTACATGTCGTACAATTTTTTATACATTATTTTACACACTATTAGTCTATCAGAAAATAATTTTCCCTTCACCTTCAGATATTACGTCTAAATTGAGGAAGCGTCCTCAGGAATGAGTGTTGTTGCCATTTATCCGCGGGCTTCCGAGCTAAGACGAATTTTCACCCCTGCTGAACTCTCTTGTCAATGAAAGGTGCACCTTTTTGACTTAGTTCACAAAAGGTCAATGGCTGGCGAGCTTTGCATGTCTCAATAGAAACAACAACACTTTTCAACTTGTCCAATAATGGTAAAAATACAAAAATATACAATAATAAACAATAATATTGCAATAAGAGCCATGGTGGCTAAAGAGATAAGAGTGCTCGCCTCCCAACGAAGTGACCCGGATTCGATCCCAGCAATGGCTTGTCGATACGAATTCGGCGCTCGGCTCACACCGACCACAGTGCTGGTGTAAAATATCCTCAGTGGTAGACGGATCATGGATTTGAATCCCCTTGTCGTCAGGCTAACAGTGGGAGGCTAACAATGGGCTCCTCTCTATGTAACGCAAATGCTGGTTATTTCTATCAAAAAGTCCTCTACGATGGCAAATTAATCTCAATACTTGATCCAGGAGTTAGCTTGTCTTCTGGATTGGGTTCAAAATTACCAGGCTACAAAGTTTAACATTAGTAGTCGTAAACCTAAAATTGGGTCGGCTGTTCAACGANTCAAAAAGACTAAATAACCATAAAATGAAACATCGTTTTTTACACATCTAGTTTCTTTCAATTTAACTGACATTATTACTTACTCTCAATAAAATTTATTCTTCGAAAAATATATTTATCAAGACTTGTCAAACTCATTCAATGTTATTAGAAATAACCATCCGCACTAAAACCAAGAAAATTGATTCTTTGGGTATATGAAAGATTTCTTCCTACTAAATGCAGTCTTTTCTAGTCTTTTTATTCTTTAATAACGCACATATTCAAGCAGTCCCAGAGCTCATATTTCCTGCCTCGTCAGCAACGACAGCTTGACATTTTTTGAGAAGTATAGAGTTACCCAAAATATCTTTTTCTTTTCAGAACTTTATGCACACAACACATAGAATATGTATGAAGTGCATTACCATAATGTCTTTTAAATATTCATTTGTTTATCAGCAAGTTTATACTCAAATCAGTTATATTTACTAAACTATGAACAATTCTCCTATTTCTCTGAAAATATTTCAAATTTTATGAACTTGCTATTTTCATAAATACCTAAATCTTATTAAATTAAAACCTAAATCTTATTAAATTTTCTTTATTGTTTTGATCTATTGTTTATATTTTTTACTGAATAAATAATAGCAATGTTTTTCCAAGTAGTAATTTATTTAAAATTTCTTGAATTTTGTGAGATTGTTCGAAAATATTTTGATTTACTTGATAATTATTATAAAGATAATTGAGAATTTATTAAAAAATCATTTCCTTTTTGAAATTTTTGTAATTCATTTTATTATTTATTCTGTTTAGGATTATTTTTAATTTACTATCAGTTTTACATGTTAATTATTAATATTGTTTTTCATAACTACGGATAATATATTTAAATATACCAAGTATAAAATATAAGGTTATTTTATCAAGGTGGATTGGGCTAAAATAATCAAAAATAATTTGATTTTTTTCACTGAGAAAAAAAGTATAGCCAAAACTACCAAAGCTTTGTGAAATTTATCAATGGTTCTGTGGGAAATCGAAAAATCTCTGTAATTTTTACCGAAACGCTAAAGTAATTTTAGTAAAATTAGCAATAAAATATGGTTTTGTAATATGTGATAAAATTTGTTATTAAGTAAACTATTAATAAATTATTAATAAACTATTCGAAACTATTAACAAATTATTAATAAACTATTAATAAACTATTAATAAACTAATAATAAACTATTAATAAACTATTAAATTATGTTTTTAATAAACTGTAATAATATTAATATTAATAAACCGGAAAATATTAGTAATTTTATCGGGATACCTTAAAGCTTGGTGTAGGAAGCATTCATTCGATCAAATTACCTTTTCAGTTTTGTATTTTTTAATAATGTGTGGTAATAAGAACTATAGTTTTGAAAAGCAGAAATTCTGGTAAACCGTTACCATGTGAAAGGAAAAAGTATTAAATGATTGGTTTAAATTTCATATATTTCATTTTTATCGACCAAAGTTATGCTTGCTTGCTTTTTTTTTAATTATTTTTTTAATTTTACCAGAACTTTTTCTCCGTGAAAACTTGTAAACACCTTTCGAAGCCAAATTTGTAATAGATTAGTCTACATGTCGTACAATTTTTTTATATATCACTTTATGTACTATTAGTCTATCAGAAGATAATTTTCCCTTCACCTTCAAATATTACGTCTAAATTGAGGAAGAGGCTCTCACGAATGAGTGTTGCTGCCATTTATCCGTGGGCTTCCGAGCTAAGACGAATTTTCACCCCTGCTGTGCTCTCTTCTCAATGAAAGGGGCACCTTTTGACTTAGTTCGTAAAAGGTCCATGGCTGACGAGCTTGGCTTGTCTAAGTGTCAATAGAAACAACAACACTTTTTAACTTGTCCAAAAATGGTAAAAATACGAAAATGTACAATAATAAACAATAATATTGCAATAGGAGCCATGGTGGCTAAAGAGATAAGAGTGCTCGCCTCCCAACGAAGTGACCTAGGTTCGATCTCAGCAATGGCTTGCACGAATTCGGCACTCGGCTCACACCGACCACAGTGCTAATGTAAAATATTCTCAGTGGTAGACGGATCAAGGGGTTAGATTACCCTTGCCGTCAGGCTAACCGAGGGACATTTTCGGGGTTTTCCTCTCCATGTAACACAAATGCGGGTTAGTTCCATAAAAAAGCTCCACGAAGGCAAATTTCTCCCAATACTTGATCCAGGAACTTCCTTGTCTTCTTCATTGAGTTCAAAATTACAAGGAGACGGAGTTGAACATAGATACGAGTAGTAGTTAACGCGAAATTGGATATGCTGTTCTACGACGGTTATAAAGTAAAATAATATCGCAATAAATTCTATCTGTGATTATATCAGAAATTAGATGCGTGCCGTGTTATCCATCAGGGAGTGATCTAGTAAATTAATTGTGTGAAAATCTGGTAAATTAATTGGCATTCATTCCAGAAACTGTTCTTTTATATAGTGTTAAATATAGTAATAAATTTATATAGTGTTTCACATACAGTGGATTTTTAGAAATGTTGGTTTATTGTATCGATTTTTTAATTAAAATTTTAATTTAAACTCTTTCTGTTACAGTAATTCACCAAAGGGAAGTACTTTATCTTAAAGCTATTAAAATAATATGGTGTAACAAGAATCTTAATTTAATCTTTTTTCTCAAATTCCTTTTAGTATACATTTTATTTTGTACTGAACTGAAACTTTAAACAAAATCTTTTAATACATCCTTTGGAAAATGAAATTGGAAATTAATAGGAATAGAAAAACTAAAATATGATATATTTTGATTAAACTAGCGCAATATTATTACTACAATTTAAACACAAAATTTTAATTAAAATAGAGATCTTCAGCTTGGATCAACATTTTGTAGGGTGATAAAAAAATAAATAATATAGTAAATACAAAATCTGTATCTTTGTTGTTTTTTTAATGCAAAAACTGTGAATTTCAACACCTGCGCATAGAATTAGGGAAAGTAATTTTGATTTAAAAATAAATTTAAAACCCGGTGCATCGTATATAAGTATAAAATAATGCATTTTCTGTTGTTTTTCAACGTGTTCTTTTTTCAAGCGTATTGATCTGAAACACATATTTTTTTTCCAAATTATTTTCAATAAAAATAATCTTTCTTTCGAATTGAATTTAATTTTTATTTAACCCTTATTATACTGAATTTGTATGCATTTAGAATAGATCAGCTTTCTTTAATTCATCAATTCTTAAAATAAAACTAAATAATAGAAAATAATGTGTTTTTGTTGTTGTTTTTAATATATAGATAATAACATGTATGGACTAAGGAATCAAACATTAGTAACGCAGCAAATTTTAGTTTTCATTTAAAATGAAGTTATTTTATTTCTGCTCTTATTTAAAATGTAAGAATACAAGTAAAAGATAAAATCTCATTTTTTCAAAAATTTCCGGAAAGTTTAATTTTTTTATTAAAGAAATTAGTGTGTCTAGTCATTGCTTAATGGTTCGAAACAAGTTTATAAATTGAAATTACATCGAATTTATAGATTTATTTTTTTAAATATCCTTTGTTGTTAGAAAATATTAAAATACTAATAATATAAAGGCATTGCTGTTTAGTTGTCTTTAGAGATCTACTAACAATATTCATAAACATGCATTGTAATACAATTACAATGTATAAAAAAAAATATTTAAAAAAATGTAGATGTAAAAAGTTTTAAAAAAAATATGTATATAAAAAGAAGTAGTATCAAATAAATTGAAATTATTTTGAAATGCATGTAAAACTCGAAATAAGATGTCCCTAAAAAATAATTCATTTCGAAAAAGGAACCTTTGATGGAATAAGATAGGTATTAAAAGTCAAACTAGAGATTCTCTTTACATTCTTTTCTTTTTCACTGTGCTAGAAATACAAAACAAAAAAATATAAATCTAAAAAAAATTCCAAAGAATATTTCAACAGATTTCAAATACTTAAAGTTGCTTTCACTTACATTTATCAAAGTCACTTTAAAAGTTTTTTAAACTTTTTCGAAACTCTCCTTCGTGTTTTCAACTTGAAACCCTTAATGAAGATTGAAAATCTTTCAAAAGAATCAAGGAAGAAAAGAAAGAGGGAAAAAAACGAAATAAAAATCCATCGCATACTACAAATTCCAACCGAAATACCAGAAATTCGAAGTTACATCAATAGCCAAGTTAATCCACTCTCTTCGTCTTTTTAAATGTTCGAATTTCCCCTGAAGCTTCTCCTTCACAGTGTTGAAATTCCAAGAGGAATTGAAAGATTGGGGTTGAACAGTAAGTATCGGTGAAGTTGTTCTTAGAAGAAATAAAAACAACCCGCTATCAAAAGCCTAAGACAGGAAATTGTTCCCCGTGTTGATTTACTTTAGTAAACAGTGTTGAGAGAAAGATCTTATTGGGTGCTCCAGGCCAGATGGTTGATTGTATTTATTCTATTTATTTTACCGCAATTGCCTGGTCTTCGAAACTCTATATCATTTACCTTTACGACTTCAGGGACATTCATAGCTCATCAAGAGCCCTACCACTTTTGTGGCTCTAGCTCTATTGATCTTTCCCATTCCGTATATAAACATCCACATAGAGGACGATAGAATAAAAGGTAGGGTTTGTGCTAGAAACTGGAAATAGTTTCATAAACTGCTATGAAAGAGCTTCCGGCTGTTTATAGATAATGTTTTGAGTTTATGGAAATACTTTTGAATTTAAAGGCAATTATTTTATTGCCATTAACCAGGTTTATAGGCCAAAGGCTATTGTTTGGTTATTGTCAGGCAATTTATGAAATTAAAATTTAGGATGTTTCATATTACGGAAACAATACACAAGGTAATTTAAGTTTCCAAAGTTTTTAATTTAATATAAACCTCTGCATCATTCTGAAATTAGTTAGAAAGAAATTATTTGAATTTAATATTTTTGGTAAAATTAAATAAATAATCCCAAGAAACTGAAGCGATAAGATACTACCTGATTAAATTCTTCATTCGTTTCAAAAATAAATTTTTAAAAAATAACAGTCGACAAGTTTCAAGCTCTTTAAAAATAAGTCCTTTACGTCTGACAAGCCTTGAAAATGGGTGCCTAATTTTGAAGGGCTTGAAACAAGTCAACTATTATTTCCTTTTTATGTATTTTTAAGGTGAATGAACTTTTTTATTCGGTAACTTTGATCAAAATTATTTCTTAAGAATCATTTTTTATTTTTTGGGGGGAGCATTATACAATGAAATCTTTCTTACACTAAAATGATAAGCATGGTCAAAACTATCAGGATATGGCAATATTTAATGCTTTTCTGTCTTTATGGTAACACGAAAGATCATGATAAATTTTACTCAGGGGATTTGGTAATCAGTTTGATGAAATGAAAAATAAAATAAAGTTTTATAATATGTGATAAAAAAAAATTTAAATGTCGTAAAATTTGGTAATTTTATACTCATACTTTAGAGCATGTCATAAAAAAGAATTTATTCGAGTAAATTTACTTTTCAGTTTTGTATTTTTTACTTAATGGTGGGTAAATAAGAACTACAATTAAATTCTCCGATAAACCATATGAACAGATAAATTGCCGAATTAGTGGTTGAAATTTAGTTTATTTTGGTTTATATAACATGAGATTTATGGTTTTTACTACCAGAAATGTCTTCACCATACAGTCCAATAATTTTTTCACAGTCGTTAGCTCCATGTACAATGCGCCAAGAAAAGCGGACAGCCCTGAATAACTTTTGATCTAATGATCGAATCTTCATGTTTTAGAACTAATTCTAAATGGTTCCCGTTTCTGTCCTCAAATATGCTAATTAATTGATACAGACAATATTTTAAGTGACGAAATCAGACACAAAAAAGTAGTTTCTCTGAATACCGTACTCTTTTTCGATGGAATTAGGTTTCTGGAACCCAAAACATAAGGAATAGCCGCAATCAGGGAAGTATGGTCCCCATAGTTTGGACCCCTTAATGCATATTTCGCCATATCTCAAGAACTTCAAAAGCGAATTTAAAAAAATTTACAAGTTCGAGATCACCTGCTCAAAACATTAAGAATGAGTCCTGGGACGTGAAGATCTGATCATTAGATCAAAAGTCACTCAGAGTGATCTGTTTTTTTCCCTACTGTACGCTCTCTCTTAGTAACCTGTGGTTAGGTCACTGAATCAGATATTTGAAAACTTTCTGAAACCACGTGCTTATTTAGCTCATAATTACGCTTTTGTTACTTGGTTTTATAAATCTAAGTATGAGGCATATCATAATAGAAATAAAATTTTAAGTTATGCTGTAAAGTGCAAATTCATCCTGGAAATTACTTGATTATGGTCAGTCTCGATTAACATGCACTTGCCGCGATCAATGGCATCACTTTCGGCGCCTTATAATACTAAGTAGGCCGTCATTTTTCTACTTTTTTTCTTGAAAGTTTAACATACTTTCTTAATCGTGTAAAGTAAAGCCTCGAGGAAGGGTGACAGATAAAGAAAAAAATGAAAACACTTCCAATTTTTCTTAATTATCTTAGCTTATGTCTTTAAGTTTTGTGCGTGATTGCGTCGCGTCATTTATAAAGATTTATTTAGTATTCGTAAAGATTTATTTAGTTTAGTATTTTAATAGATTCTCGGTGCTGCCATCTAGTGTGGCAGAAACTAGACCTCCAAATTAACATGACCAACGGTATCTCACCCATTGTGGTGGTCCTGAAAGAGTCGATACCACGACCTCTAGAGAACGCACTAGGTCTGTTCATCGGCAAGACCAACTTTGTAGCTCATTGGAAATTTAAAAAAAAAAATTTAGTATTCGTGATTTCTTACCCATTGCCAGGAGTTGGTATTTAGCTAGTAGATGATGAAATTTTAAAATAGAAGCCAAAACAAACTTAAATCTGACTAATGACATAAATGTTTCACCAATTTCTCAAGAGAGTTGATGAGCTCAAGAGCTCTTGAAGAAATGAAGTGTTCTTAAAAGATCAAATTTTAACACAGAAACGAAATTGAATTGAATTATGTCTTTTATCATCAGAACTGTTCCTGCAATGAGTTAAAAGCATTGTAGAGCTAGTAGAAGATAAAATTTTGACACACATACAAAAACAAAGTTAAGCTGTCTTTTGAAATCAAAAATAATCTAGTAATGAGTCAGAGGAGTTTTACTTAAAATGTTCCTAAATAATCTTTCCATTATCTTTAAATTTAAAAAAAAAAAAGAATATAGCAACGATTTCATGCTTCTTTAAAAATCTCCTGAATTCCAGTGGCACTCATTTAATTACTTAAATTTAGGAAATTAAAAGCTAATTACTTACGAGCTCTCCTCTCCAATTTTGGCCAATTCTCTCAATTAAAATTAATGTTAACGAATGCCCCTAATTATTTTTTGAAACTACTAAATCCACTCAAACTACTAAATACTCACAATGATTATGCATTTTAAAAATAAATAATGGTTTTAAAGTCAAAATTAGGGTTAAATTTTTAATTTCTAGTAAATTTGAGATATTTAAAGATGATATTTTATAATAACCATTTCAAGCATTAGGGCACAATGTACAATTAAAAATATCATGAGAAGGCAAATATTTTAAGGTAAATCTTTGCTCTTTTGTACTTTTCGGTTTCAAATACTTTATTGATGAACCTTGCGAAATTAGAACAAAAAACCATACCATAAAATATACGGGTTGCCATGTAAAATTCCAACCAAGCACACTTTCTTATCGAATTGTTACAGCCATAGGCACAAAAGTTACGTCTTGTTATAATAAAATGGTTATTCGTTACAAGATGATACCTCTCTTGTCATGCTGCTCACTTTATTTTTTTTCCTTCAAAAACTCCTACATTAAATCTATTAAAATATTCCTAAAAATAAAGTTTACGTTTAGCTTAATCAAACTTTTTCAATTAAGGCAAGTTTTATTTTTTATCTCCCCAGTCGAGTAAACATCATGTATTGAAAAACCACGTCATCCATTTTTGGCTAGAAATTTTATTTTGAATTAAAAAATATGTTCCATTAAGTCGCAAATAGCAGTGATAACGTCATTCATTTATTTTATCTAATTTTCAGTATAAATGTCAACCTCTACGGAAATCGTATTATTAAGTACCTTATTAATATTCGTGGAATGAAAAGTTATTCTCTGTCAGCCATTTTTATTGCTGTAACTGTTACTAAACTTTTTCCGCTAAAAATGAAACAGGTATTGTCCTCAATTACTTCTTTTACAATTTTATATCGAATCGAAACCATGATTTACTTTTAATAAGTTAATAAATTTTATCATCCTACATTGATAAAATTATATATACACTACCGGTCAAAAGTTTGCGAAAATTTTGAAATCTACGTAAAAATGGTCTAATTTTAAATGTTCATAGAACTGCGAAAAATCATTCAAACTGCATGAAAATTTGATATGTTCTAAAGTGAACCCTCTACATTTAGTTACATATGATCAAATTGCAATACNATGACTGCATATGATCACATCTGTGTGGCTGTAAGTAGACATATGGTTAAATTATGACTCTCAATTTCCGAAAAATTTAAAGAACAGGCAGATAAAACGTCATTCGCATTTCAAGTGCAGTACTCAGACGTATTTCTAGTGCAGTAAGCTATATTTGACTACCACTATTTATTAACAGTTACATTTATAAATGTGTTAAATATAATAATCGTATTAACGATTTATAATCTGTTAAAATATAAAGATATTTACATGTAAGATTTTACAAAAAAATGTGTATACGCTATTACAGTTAGTTCTACTTACGGATTACACATCCAGGAAAAGAATAAAAATAAAGTGTCCTAATTACCAGCAGTTTTTTTTCTGAATATTGGCAACGTTAATTATATTATGTCATTGATAATTCATAATGCAAAATGATCAAATATATTCGATATAAAATTATATGTATATCAGATATGTAACAGACATAAAATGTCCTTTGAATTGACTGTCCCTTCGTTAAAATCATCTCTAATCTTCCATAATAAGTACATTATTAACCAGTTTGTATGCACATAAACAATAATTTCTTGCACAGTACAATTTATAATATTTAACAGTTTACCAATTCAATGTAAGTTTACTAACATGCGTTGTTAAATTCATTTCCGTTGCAAAACATTCTTTTTTCAACAGGGCATTTTTACACAACCTTAACGCAATCAAAAAAAGTTCAATTTACTCACAAAGCTATAAAAGAAAAACTGTCTAAATGGAAAAGGAAATTTCGATTAGCGATACTGTTAGCTTTTTCTTAACAGTTCTTTGACAGATAAAATATTTCTTGCCGTCTCAAAATAACCCAGTTCTGTTTCAATCACATTATAAAAAAATAAAAATAAAATAAATGGGTTTCATTTACTTTTACGAAAAGGCCAAACACATTTGAAAAAGAAAAGTATTTTTAGAACAACATGAAAGATTTTCAACAGTTTTAATTAAAATTTTATCACTCAAATAATCTTTGCACTCAGAGATGAAACATTTTAATAATTAGACTTTCGAAACATCGATTTGTTTTCTTTGTATACGTTTTAAAATGATATAGGTATTTCAGAGTCCTTTGAAATGCGACATTAAAGAGAATACCGCAGATTCTAATTATTTAAAATTACATTTTCTCTTTGAAACCGACATTATTCTAAATTATTATGAAATAATATTGTCTATTTCATTTAAAATATTGATATTAAGGTTTCTACTTAGTTAGCTTAGATTTTCGATACATTACAGTTATGGAATTACTGCGAAAAATACTGTTTTCATTAAGAAAATGTACTTCTGATAAATATATAGTCCTTTCCAAATCAATTTTGCCAAATAAAAACGTGTCGTGAACTTTGAGAAAATTGCAAAGCGCAATTCAGTTCGAAGTTCGTGGTATGCTAAATAAGGGAGTTCATTTGCTTCACGACATTGCCTTCCACATACAGCTGATCGAACCCAAGATCTCATCACATCATTTTGAACAACTCCATCATCCTCCATACAATCTTGATCTCTCGCCCAGACACCATCAATTCTCGTATTTTAAGAAACATCTGGTCAGAGAGCGCCACGACGACGATGATTTCAAAGTGGCCGTGTTACAGTGCCTGACAAGTCAGGAGGAAGACTTCTATGACGATGGTATACAAAAACTCGTTATACAATATGATAAGTGCCAATTGTGTGGAAAAGTAGATTAAAGTACAATCTTTTATATCAAAATAAAATTCTTAAAAAATCTCTTGAAGTGTTGTTTCATCGCTTTAATACAAGACATCTTATTCAGAAGGTTAGTAAGTAAGTATTTATTCATCGTTGCTGTTCTATCTTTTTCCTGTAGCTGTTGCCATCCAACATATAATAAAATATTTATAATCATCTCATTAATCGATTCAAGAATCGATTAATAATAATACTACACTCTGTTTGATTTATTATTTATTTCTAAACGATTCTTACTTAAAAAAACACGCCTCGTATTTTTGCAAATTTACAAACATTAATTTTATAAAATATTTTTAGAATTTTTAATGAAAAACTATTTAATTCAAAATAGTTTTTTTTTTTAAAAAAAACAGAATACATATTGCAGCTCATTTATTCCTCTAACATAAATGAAGCTCAAATAAAATATTTTTAATCTGAACTTTTTTAAAAAATATTAACTATTTAATGCTTTTGTAAAATATTCAATAAACTTGAAAAATACGTAAATGAGAAATATTATACAATTATTACTGTACAGATAAAAATTTTAGCTAGTTTTCACTGTAATAAAAAATTCTTGTAAGATTAACGGCAATATGGTAATGAAATATCGAGTAAAAAAAAGTCATACCTCATATTTTGGTTTTATTAAGTCTGGTTAATAAAATAAAAATATACGGTATTCAATCCATTCATTTGGAAATTTTACCGTTCACATGGTAGCAGTTTACCAGAAATTCTGTTTTTCAAAATTATAGTTCTGATTACCACACGGTAAAAAATACAAAACTAAAAAGTAAATCTAACCGAATAAATGGGTTTTATCCCATGCTCTAGGTCAATGCTTGTCTCTCCATGCTTGTACCATGTTAAAGATACCAAATTTTCCACATTTACTAAATTTTACCATATAGTATAGAACCGTATTTTATTGTTAAATTTACCAAAATCATTATCAAAGCATGTCGGCAAAAAATTCCGAGCTTTTTAGTGTTCCATACAGCCAAAAGGATGGTAAATTTTACCATAATCTGGTAGTCATGACAGAAGTAAATAAAAATATGACAGATACACTTTTGCATACAATAGAACGAAAATTTAAATTTAAAGATTTGAAACAGGCTAGAAAATTTTATTTTCACACAGATATTCGCAGTATAAAAAAATTTTAGACAGTGACAATAAATCACGCAACCAAATGTTCATGCCATCTAGTACTAATGAGTACTAATGCAATAAGTACAGACACTAGACGTCCAAATTAACATGGCCAACGGTATCTCACCCATTGTGGTGATCCTGAAAGAGTGGATACCACTTCTAGAGAACGCACTAGGTCTGCTCATCGGGAAGACTGATAATGCAGCTCGTAGGAAATTAAAAAAAATGTTTGTTTAATGGTTTTTATTGCTATGAATCAAAACACTTAGCTTTTGAACTGATCACATTCAGAAGCGTAATTTACTCTTGCATGTTATATTATCATCCTCTTGTTATAATCGAACAAAAATGTGAATAAGACTCGAAATTGTAATCGTAGAGTGTCTACTATTCTAATCTACTATTTCAACTAACTGTTTCCTTTAAGTATTGCAGGGTCCTCTTCTAAAAGTTGGGCCTATTTAAAATTAGACTAGGAAAAACTTTTAGAAAAGCGTCTAAACTAGAATTTCATTAAAAAACAAAATATATAATCCTGAAGATAATAGATAGCAAAACTGCTATACATTAGTCTTGCTTACTTTAACCAAAGTGCTCTAACGTAATAATTTGCAACAATGAAGGATAAAATCATTATTCTCAATTAAATAAACCTCAAATGAAACTCTGTTTAGTTTGAACGTTATTTAAAGGTTAACTACTCAAATATTTTATTTTGAGTGTTCAATAAATGAAAACGAAATTTTCACTAACTACAATTTAGACATAACGTTGAACCTAAGCATTGAATTTCGCCACATTTTAATCAGCCAATTATCTTTCACGAATGAAACTCTAAAAAAATTTGAAATCACTTTATTTAGTGGCTTGAAACTTGAAAAGGGTATTTTTTTACTTCGAGTTATATTTATAAATCTTGATTTATTGAAGTCAAATCACTTTAATTATTTTTCAGTATAGTTTAATCTTGAATGTTCTTCTTACTTTTTTAAAGTACTAATACAAATTATCCCGTTGTAACACAAATGATAAGCTTTTAAGACTCAAATATTTTAATGCATGATTCCATTAAATAAAATAAAACTTCTCTAAAATTCAACGCCTAAAATCAAATTACTAATCCTTTGATGAAAGGGTAAGCTCCACCATACTTTTTATCTTCTCTATATTCCTTACTTTTTATGAATATTTTTACAAATAGTTAAATGCATCGTCATTCCGTCATCTAGTTCAAAATAATGATCTTAAGCAATGAATTTTTCGATTGTATTAATCAAAAAATGTTTTTTTTTTTTTACAAATTGTCTTACTTAAAGTTGTATTCACGCTATTAATAAGTGTAAAAAGCCAATTTTCAAGGTAAGTGCCTACTTTAATCTAGTGAGAAAAAAGAAACATATTTAATTTTTATTCTTAATTCTCTTACGTTTTTGATGGCTACTCATATCTTTACTTTCCTTTAAAATGAAACGGAAGGAATTATTTGACATCATTGCATAAACCAATTTTCCAGGTAAGTAAAAACCTAGATTTTAAGCCGAGATGGCTCAGGGGATAGAGAGTTTGCCTTCCAATGAGCTGAACCGGGTTCGAATCCCTACGATGGCTGGTTGATACGAATGCGCATCCGGCTTGCGTCAACTACAGTGCTGATGCTCCAACCACAGTGAAATATCCTCAGTAGTAGACGGATCACAGGTTAGAGTTCCCTTGCCGTCAAGATAACCATGGGATGTTCTCGTGGTCTTCCTCTCCATGTAACGCAAATGCAGGCTAGTTCCATCAAAAAAGTCCTCCACGAAGGCAAAAATGTATCCCAATACTTGATACAGGAATTCCCTTGTCTTCTGGATTGGTTTTAAAACAACAAGGCTACGAAGCTGAACATTAGCAGTCGTAAACCCAAAAGTTGGGTCAGCTGTTCAACGACGGTTAGAAAGAAGAAAAAAACTAGATCTTGTAGAGAAAAAAATTTTTTAATTTTCTTTCTCAATTCCCTCATATGTTTTTGGAGGCCATGCACATATTTACCTTTGTTCAGAATAATACGAAGGAAACATTTAATATCATGGTATAACCAATTTTCAAAGTAAAAGGCAACCTAGGTCCTGTGAAAAAAATATATATTTAATTTTCTTTCTTAATTCTCTCATATGTTTTTGCGAGCCATGCATTTCACTACTTTGCCTTCTTTCAAAATAAAAAAAGAAGGGTAACATTTCGATATTGTGGTATAAAGCCAATTTTCTAGATAAATGGAAACCAACATCTTAGGAAAGAAACATATTTCATTTTCCCTCTTAATTTACTCAAATATTTTTGATGGCCATGCATTTCGCTACGTTACTTATTTAAAATAAAATATAAGTTGGCAAATATCATTGTTAATTTATCTATCATCAATTTCTATGGCTTCGCTATTTCATATTTTATTTCAATACAGGTTCAACAGAATATGCTCAATTTACTGAATTAAGAACCTGTTACCATAGTTAATAAATATCGTAATGCGGTTTTTTCAGTACTTTCTTACTTTTATTACGTTTCGTAAAGCATTTATGAGATTTTGTATATAGTACACTTATGTATAATTATACTTAATTCTAAAGAAGGATCGATATAAAAATATTGTGTTTCATTAGCTTTTTTTTCATACATACTTAACATGTTTCGTATAGGAAGCTTTTAGCAGGACTTTTTTCCAGAATATTCATTTAATGTAATGCAATTATTTATGCATAATTATGAACTGAATTGTAATTCATAAATATAAAGTTGTGTTATAATATATCTACATCACTTGCGCTTTTCCAAGGAAGTACTTAGTATGAGTTTAGTATATGTTTTTTCAATGTAAATAGCGTTCTTCAGTGACGCTTAACTTTAAATATGATCTTAAATTCCATAACATCAAAAGTTTAAAAGTTTTTATTGCTACTGTTTGTTAACTCAAATTTTAAAAAAGTGCTTTTATTATAATTATATTATTGTTCAATTTAATATTGAATGCTTAACATATCAAATGGTTCATCATTTCCCAACCTTTATATACTTTTTAAATAATGAAAAAGGGGATGTATTTTCTCTATCCGTAATTAAGTTGAAAGTTAACAATAAAATATATGTCCTCTAAAAAGCCTTTTCCAATTTATTTTTTTTCACGATTCTTTTTCAAACTGATATCACATATTTTATGGGGTATTTGCCAATTTTTTTTTATTTGGAAATGTGTCAAATCACATTTCGTTGCGTGACAGATTTCAGTAAAAGTATACCTTTTTACAGTTATGGTAATACGAGTTTAGGAGATGCTATATTTAAACATCACAGTGATATTAGGTTGTAGTATTATAATTTAATTCACTGTTTTATGTACTTGAAAGTCAATAAGAAAGAAATGAACTAAGTAAAAATATCACCAGTAGTTGAAAAGCTAATTAAACATTTAATAAAAGCTTACGCAAATTTCGTATACAAATTACGTAGTACAAATTACGTATTGATTTATTTCAATAACTAACCGCTTGGGGTGACCAGCTGGTTGGTCTACATGTACTCACATCTTCACGTCTGTCTTGTTAAGGTATATGACTAGTGCAAAAATATGACTTTGGGCAAAATATGTTGGAAAATGAGTTTACTATAAATTTAGGATTGTACTCATAGCTTTTTAAAAATACTTTACTTTTATTTGTACTCTAATTATTTACAAAGTTACAGCAGTTTTTGAGCAAGGTGATAACAGAGGATAGACTAATAGATCGACTAATAAATCTCAAAATCGGATTTTTTCCCATTTCGCAATACCTTAAACACGATATTTCATATTGTTTCTAAAATAGTTCTCGACAATTTTTCATGAGTGTTTATGCTTATAGCGCGCATGTTTTAAATTACAAACTAAGAGAAAAAAAATTTAAATATCACTTTTATGCATGTTTTTTAGCAAAGACAAGTGCGTAAATTTTTGAAAAAAATGCTTTTTTAAAAGCATTGATCCCTAAGTCAGCAGTATATAAACTTGAATTTAAGGTAATAATTCAATACATAGTTGATAACCTTCTAAATAAAATCCTTAAAAGATTTTTGGTTTTAGCTGATAAAATTTTTTTACCGTGTTTAGCGCATACGATAAAAAAATTACCTTTTTTTACCTAAAAATGGCAATTTAAGAAATTATAATTATTATATTTTACCCAGAATAAATACCCATAATAAGTTTTTACCCATAATAAACAAGTTAACCAGTTTTTTTTTTTAAATTTTACAGTAATATTTAAAAAGAAGCTGTCGAAACTAGTCGGATACCTTAACCTTAAAAACGTGTTAGTTAGCATCGCTGTCTATAAATCTAATCAACTCGATAATTAGAGATTATGTAAGGGAATCTCTTTTTAATTTTTTCTTACTATCCCGTAACGAAAACATGAACCAAATTGGAGACATCTATCTAAGTAAAAACGTGTTGTTTAGCTTTATTGTCAAATAAGATTAATTTCCTGGATAATAATAAAATATCGAAATGAAACTTTTTTTTTAGATTTTATTTATATCTGATAACAAACACATGATCTAACTTTGAGGCTTCTTTTTTAGTAGACACGTGATGTGTCAATTAATGTCTTATTTCAACTTATTTTCTATTAATTTTGTAAAGAACATGTGATCCAAAATTGAGACTTCAAGCTTAGGAAAAACTATGTATTTAGCATTGCTGTCAATTCGGCCCAATTATCCTTATATTTAAAATATAGAAAAGTAACTTATTTTAGTTCATCGATTTATCTCACAAAGAACACGTGGCAAAAAACTGAAGCTCCAGTCTTGATATCAATCTTGTTAAAATCAAAAAATCAGCTTCGTAATTCACTCACAATTATATTCATTTAGCTTCATTTTGCATTTTTAGAGTCTACGGCATAACCTCAATCCGGCATGAAGACAAATTCCCTATTTTATGTATACATACATCATACATTGTATACATACATCATACATCATGCATTGTATGCATACATCATACATATACATACATCATATATTGTATACATACATCATACATCATACATTGTATACATACATCATACATATACATATACATACATCATACATATACATCATACATATACATACATCATACATTGTATACATCATACATTGTATACATACATCATACATTGTATACATACATCATACATATGCATACATCATACATTTCGTACATAATAAAAGTATTAGAATATATAATGTCTTAAATATTTCCATTTTAATGTCGTAAAATCCTATCAAAGTTTTGTTAAATTTACTTAAAACCATTAACTCAACTTTAATCTAAACTAATTAAGTAAATTAAAAGTTATCTTATTAAAGCAAATTTTTCGTTATTATTTATCACACCAAGCAAAGTGGTTTGGCTTTATAACTAAATATACATTTGAATTCCAAATACTCATTTTTAATATAGATTCTATACTGTCATTAATTATAAATTAAGAAATAATTAATTAATTTTTGAATTAAATATATGTTCATTACATATTACCACATTATATTTATTATACATGTTTCATTTATTTGCATNTAAGTATATATATATATAAACATTATGTTGGACTAACCGAGCACACTTTAAAATTTAGATTAAGTAAACATGGTGGTTTATAATGATGATCCCTCATCAGAAATTCGATAAATCATCTTTTGCTGCACATTGCTAGTGCCTTGGGCATAAATTTTTTTAAAAAAAAGCGTTTCATAGTTCAAAAACATCAAAATTTTTTGGCATTTTCAATTTTGGAAGAAAATGAATAGTTTTACTTTATCAATTAAACTCTTTTACGGTTTTTTTTCCTAAAATAAAAATATTGTTTCAGATATTTCAAAAAAAAAGTTTCTTCCATAAACATTTAATAAACAAACTCTCTCTGTTGGCACACTTCTGAGTGTTCAAATCAACTCTTTCTGTCTTACTTATATTGCTGTTCTGTTAACTTTATTTGACAAATTATGTGAAAAAAAATTAAATAGATTTTGGAAATACACTAATTTACGCGTAGTCATAATACTGGAATGTATTGTTATTTTATCAAATAATAAATCATTAAAGGATTTATTACAGTTGAATCTAAAACTTTTAATTTAGCTTAAAACAGCTCAAACTATATATAGCTTAGAGATTAAAATTCGATAAATTAAATTAAATTTAATAAACATACAAAATCTAAACTCATCAAAACCTTTTATTATACCATGGTGTTTCACTTTAAAAATACTGAAAATGCTAATAATATTATACTGTTCTCAAAATTTAATTTTCTTAGCAAACTAAAACGAATTTTTATAGCGTAAAGGAAGAAATATTGCACATTTACTTGACTGCAAAAGCAAACGAAATACTTTTAAGACTTTTGGCACAAATATTAATTTAAATTCTTGATAAATATCTTGAAAAGTAATTTTCTTGAAAGGAAAGAATATTAATTTACATTTCTCTACCATTTTTTATAATGAATTATTTTATTAAAGTTTTCTCACAAACGAGATATAATTAAGATGTTGAATAGTAAACTTTTTGCAAATTTTTGGCTGAAGCAAAACAGGTCACTTCTGATTGTTTAATATTTCACTCTCATGCTAGTATTCTACATTCCAGAATTTGTTCGGATTTTTTTTTATCTAACTGCTTTCATTTTATAATGCGCGAAATTCAATTATAATTATGAAAGTTAGTTTTTGTTTTTTGTTTTTATTTCTCGAATCATTTACACTTGTTCGTTGGAAAAAAATAATTATTAATGAAAATAAATTTTATTTTCACTACTTTTGAAACTCTTTAGAAACGAATTTTCATGCAAAAAATTTTAACGAAATTTTTTTAATAATTTCAATTTAACTTAATTAAGAAAACGAGAAATTTTCATATCTTAAAACTCATACTGCACTGAGAAAAAAAAAGTATGGTTAAAACTACTAGAATATGGTAAAATTTACCGTTTTTCTGGCTCTATTAAACTCTAAAAGGCTCGTTAAACTTTACTGAAGCACTTTCTTAATAATTCGGGTAAAATTAACTAAAACATATGGTTTTATAATAAGTGATAAAGTTTAGAAAAATTTGGTAAATTTGGTAATTTTATCAAAATACCTTAGAGAAAGGTGTAAAACTATTTGTTCGTTTGAACTTGCATTTCAGTTTTACAATTTTTACAAAATGTGGGGTAAAAAGAACAATTTTGAATAACAGAATTTCCGGTTAGCCGTTATTATATGAAAGGAAAAAAAATACTAAATGAATAGTTTAAATATGGTATAATTTGATTTTATTAATCAGAATTATGGTTTCGTTTATAAGAAATTCCATTTCCATACTAAATGTGCTTTACTAAAATGTTTTGCTCCATGGAGAACTATTTGGGTGAATCAAAAAAATAGCAGAGGAAAACAAACGTTTGCAGCAATGCTGTAGAAATAATGTGAAGTGGTAAACTGTTGAGTTTGTGAGGGAGAAAACCAAGACTTTTCACTCATTAATTAACTGTTTAAAGTTATTTATGGGCGATTAACAAAGTGGCGAAATTTTTAGAAAGAATCAAACATTTGCATCTATATTGTTTACGGGACCAGATGTGCTAATGGAGTGTCATCAAGTGGTAAATGTAGATGACCTAGACCAGTGATAGACAACCTATGACCAGTGGTTAACATAGTGATATTAGATAAGACACATTGGATTAACCTATTTGTATTGTATTTTTATTTTCTGCAATTTAAATACGTAAATTTCAAGTATCTGTATAGTATTTTTATTTTCTGCAATTTAAGTACGTAAATTTTAAGTATCTGTAAAGTATTTTTATTTTCTGCATTTTAAGTACGTAAATTTTAAGTATCTGCATCGTATTTTTATTTTCTGCATTTTAAGTAAGTAAATTTTAAGTGCCTGCATAATATTTTTATTTTCTGCATTTTAAATACGTAAATTTTAAGATATTACGTAATCCAAAGTAGAATTGATGTAACCCACGCGAAAAAAGTTTTTAAAGTGACCCATATGAAAAAAATAGTTTTTTGCTGATCTAAACAATCGTTTATCTCAAGAAAATAAGAATTTAACTGATTTCATCCAGGATTTATGACTACAGTCCATGAACAATATTTTTGGCTAATAATTTTTGCAGTGTGCTGGCCTGCATACTTATTAAAATTGTTAAATAAAAATTAAAAACTATAGTTAAAGTGATTATATTAGCGATTATATAATTTATATTTTTACGGTTGCTAACATAGACGAAAACTGGTAAAGTACTTGAAGCAATTCTAAGAAAACAGATTCCTAATTCTATAACGTGTTTTTTTTTTTAAAAAAAAACTGTAAGAAACAAAACAAATAAATGAATAAAAATTAAAAAATAGTTACTTCTCAAAGTTTGACAAAACAGAAAGAAGACAGAATTTTAATTTTAAACATGTCTTAGAAGGAAGTAAATAAGATCATAAAAGGAGGAAAATTAGATCATAAAAGAAAGAAATGATTAGTTTAATTTCGAAATATTTTAGAAATGAATAATTAAATAGTAATTGCTTTTAATTCAATGCTTTCTGAGAAATTTCTTGCTTTTATATGACATATCAAATGAACGAATAAAGAGATTCAAAGGAATGTACAAACAGATTTTGGTGTTAATTAAATCCTAATCTTTTAAATTAGTTTCACTCTCTTGAACAACTGAAAGTTTTTAATATCCGAAAATAGCTTTGAAGCATCATCAATCTTTTTGATTATCCCACATGATGGAATAACATATTTTAAATTTATTTAAGCGTTAAGTTTAAATAGCTGGGTTTAATAACTGATTTTATCACCAAATTTCTTTCGCTATTTTCAAGCAGACCATAAAATATATCAATATAAATGGATTCTAATTTTAGTTCCTGAAGAAAGTAATGCATGCCAAATTTTGCATTCATTTAAGAGAAAAATGCCTATTAATTTTTTTAATTGATTCACTAAATTCAGAAGTGAGGCATGTCTGAAGTTATATTTTTTACATGAAGAAAAATAAATCCATATATTTGGTTTTAAATAATGAAATTTTGACTAAAAATAATGTTGTTTTCAAATTATTATACATGTCACAGCAGAAAATCTTTAATGATTTTATTCTATTTTATAACCTCAACCGGCTCAATTTTTAGTTAACGACTTCCAATGTTCAATTTCATAGCCTAGTAATTTTGAACCCATCAAGAAGTCTTGAAAACTCCTAGATCAAGAATTGGGAGAGATTTGCCCTCGCGGACTTAACTCGGACTTAACTTTTGGTGGACTTAACTCTCATTTGCGTTATAAAGAGAGAAAAAACTCACACGGTTAGCCTGACGCCAAGAGGACTCTAACCCGTGATCCGTTTACCACTGAGGATATTTTACATCAGCACTGTGGCTGGTGCGAGCCGGGATATGAATTCCTACAGACAAATCATCGCTGGGATTCGAACTCAGTTTCACCTCATTGGGAGGCAAAAGCTCTAACTTCTAAACCAACACGGCTAAATCTTTAAGAATTTTTATTTTATAACTTTTGTTTTATAACCTTTATTTTATAACCCGGAAGACAAGGGAACTCCTAGATCATTTAAAGAAACTAACCTTCGCGAAAAACTTTTTGCTGGAACTTAGCCCACATTTGCATTGCATGGGGTGGAAAACTATGAAAACTCTAACCCATTATCAGTCTATACTGGGGATATTTTATGTCAGCGTTGTGGTCGGTGCGATCCTGAATCAGAATTCGTACCCACCAGCCACCGCTGGGATTCAAATCTTTGTCTTTTCCTTATGAAGCGAACACTCTATCCTCTGAGCTACCGCGACTCAATTTTTATTGATTGAAAAACGCTTCCCCAATAAATACAGAAATCTCTCCTAAACATTCCTTCATCATGATTAAATGGTTCTTCAGTTATTTTGCTGAATCAACTTAGTGGCATATATGCTAGTACTATCTTAAAAATCTGAGTTGAAATATAAATATTTTTATGACAATAAGAGTTTTGTTTCTCCAAAGTAAGCGAGAAGTTCTTTTAGTTATTGCCACATCATTACTGAAGTCTTCTTCACTCATGAGTTACTTAACAGGATTAGCCAATGGTCAGAAATATGAGTGCTACCCTAAAAACTTGAGTTTGAAATGAAGTGCTTTCATGACTACAAAATCTGTATCTCCGTAACAAAAGTTTATATAAAGGCTACGAAAACTTGTAAACTTCCAAATCACCAAAAAAATAATAATAAGTAATAAATGTTAACTAGCTGTAATTTTTTTAATGGAATTACCTTTCGATAAATAAAAAAATGTTTCAATTCCCTTAAAAAATTCTCAAAATATGGCAAAATATGCAAAAAATAAAATTAACATTAAGGGGGCTAAACTTTGGACTCTTCTGACCGCAGTAACGTGGCCATATTTTTCAAATAGCCCCAACCCTTTATATTTTGGTTGTTAGAAATCCGAATCTGTCGAATAAAAAGTAAGTTTATTCAGAAAAAGCAAATTTTTGTGTCTGATTTCATAATGTAAAATATCGTCTTAACTAATTAATTAGATTATTTCAAATCATCCCCTCGAAGCATTAAGATTGAGTCCTACAGCACGTGAAGATATGATAATTAGATCAAAGCTTTTTCAGGGTGGTCCTTTTTTGCGCTCTGTCTACTTATATACTTTCAATGCTACTGGAACATTATAAATTGTAACAAAAACAAATGCTACTGTTTGGAGATACAGCAAAACAGCAGTTTCAAGTTCTTCATTTTGATGCAAACTCGGAAAAAGTACAGAAAAACAAGAAAAAGATACGAAAACAAAACAAAAAAGTACCGAGAGCTTGGAAAAATTTAGATTAAATCATTAGTTACCGATTTTATTGGTCGATCAATTTGATAGAATGCACATTTCTCCCTCGTAAATTATTAAGCATCATTGCAAATAAAATGCAATCTCAAAATTATTATATTACCTTTCTAAATTGATAATTATCATTTAAACAGTCTGGTCGTTTATAGGAACTGTTTTAGTTTTAACCTTTATCCTCTGTCCAACTTATAGCTCATTTTGTTTAATTGCCAACGCGTGGGACAACGCGTCTGTTGTGTGACAATACACTCATAAATATTTTATACATTATAGATCAATAGCTCATTTAAATACAATTTGAATTTAAATATTTATTGATAAAATATTTATTAGAATAATTTATTTCATAAAAACATTAAAACTGTCAAATGAGTTGGGTCTTAAATATTATAGTGGTATGTAAGTTATGATCACATTGTTTTTAACCACTGTCTTTGTAAGTCTTAGAAACCACTATATGTAGGAAGTTAAAATCTGTTTAGACTTGAATAAAGATTTGCTTATTCAATTTTCAACACCAAATGTAGCACTTTTGGAAAATCTACCGCAAAAATAATTTTCGTCTTTATTAATCACTTTTTATTATTGTAGACAGCAAGCAGAAAAAAGGAAATTATGTTACACTGAATTTTCGCTTTAAAAAATTAATGTTGCCTTTTTTATTCGGAAATCGCTTACAAAGTGCTACAGTTTTCTAATGTCTTTCTTATAATTATAAAAAAACAATGAAATATTTTCCCTTAGATTTCTTTGAATTAAATAAATAAATAAAGCCAATTAAATTAAATTTTGCACTGGTGAGGAGAAATTCGATTTAAGGAAATGCAAAACAAATAAAAAAATTAAATAATTTACCTTATTTATTTCATTTTAAAATTAGGTAAAATATTTAAAATTGATTTTTTTTCTGGTTTTCAAGGAATGAAATTCACTGTAGCAATATCATAATATCGTAGATAATCTTGACACTTTGAATAACATGAACTAAAGGCTGGTGTGCCAACATAAGACCGTTTAATTTACGGGGAAAAAACTGTTGTTTAAAAAAGACGCCTATTTTTAGGCAGTTAAGTACTGTTATTTTGACAAACAAACTTTGTTATTTTAGAAAAAAAAAATTCATAGAATACCGATGCCACCAGCATCAGTATCGCGATCGGTGCGCAAGCATGACCAGCCGATTCAGTAGGAAGGATTTGAATGTATTATGCTTAATACTGCATATCAATTTACTCAGTTTATTACCACAGATACAACATGAAGATAGAACATAGAACAGATAGAACATATGGAGTATATACGAATGAGATCCCAACTACAACCAGGATTCAAAACTTGAAAATCATAGAAAATAAACACTTGTATTAACTCATTACACTTTACAATCTAAACTCTTTGAAAATCAAACTAAAAATATGTCTGAGAGCTCTAAAACTGCACTAAGGACATCTGACGGAGAAGGATGCAGCGTCAAACATTTATGAGTTTGCGTTTCTTTAAAAAACACATGCAGATACGATTGTCAAAAATAGCGATAGTGATATAGCAGTTTGGGTCATTACGAATCAAGTACTGCTATAGATGAGAATCAAAATGAGGTCAAAAATGAGAGTTTCTAGAAGAGTGAATTGGTCTCAATCTTTTCTAAAATGAAATCTTCTTGCCAGTCTCTTCTGAGCAGAATTATTTCTGAAATTTTTTTTCTGGCAGAAATTATATTTTTAACAGAACAAATTAAAAGCATTTAAACCCGTTTTGAAACATTTTCGAAACAATATTTTTAAGTCTAGTCACTGACTTTGAAGTTTTAAAGCTCAAACATAATAAAAGTATTTAAAAGAAATATTTACAAAATTCTAAAACATTAATTACTTCTCATTTATGAATTGCAAGCGTTAAAAAATAAATGTATATCTTTTAAAAAGAAAAATGAAAGAGATAGCTTTAAAGCTAAATAAATAATCTGTAACGCATTCCCCTAAAACAAAAATATAAATCATTTCAAACTGTTTGCTTTCCAAAATTTAAACAATTCACCTCATTAGTTAAGCAAACACAGAAAATACCAAATGTGAGAATCCCAAATTTATGTTTGTCATCAATTAGTTTAATTCTAGAAATCTTTATAATTTTATTTTTAAATGTTTTGAATAATATTTAGTTATTTTATTTAATTTTGAAAAATTCTTAGAATCAAATGTTTTATTTGAGTTGTTGATACAGAAAGGTACAAGTTTTTTTAAGTAAAAGTCTACAATAAGGATAAATATTCTCTAATACAGTATTTAAATGTAAATTCAATGCAATAAAATTCTATTTACAATTGCTTGCTTCGAAAAAATACACATCATAAAAGAGGAGCTTTACCAAAACAAGTCAAACTCCGATACTGTATTAGAGAAAAGTCAAAAGGCGATCCTGTAATAATCAAGTACGTCACTACTTTGAAATACCTTCACATGCATTTTAAATGCATAAATAAGATTAGCTGGTTTTCCCACTATTCAATTTGTAGTTAATTTCCATAGTTAATTGAAAGCTAGAAATTATAATTTTAATCATTTTTGTTTTTTAATTGTAGGATTATATAAATTGCGAAAACTTTCAATATGCGTGCAATCTTTTTGAGCATACGCGAAAATAGTATTCAGCACCCTTTTGAGAAATTTCAAAATCTCAATAATAATAAAAAAATACATTATTCCGTTACTTAATTTATGCAACTAACTACATTGTTGACCATTAAAATTGTTACACCAGGAAAGTATGCAAGTATCGAACGGCACTTTATTGGGCATATATATCTTAAGGAAAAGGGCAATTGATTAAAATTAAAAGAAATGAGGAAAAGAAATCATTATCCAAAGTTGCCTCCTGAGGCAGAAAGTTAAACAGAAACTGCAAGCATTTTCGAAAACCGCAATCAATTCAGCTTAGAGAATATTATATATAGTTCATTGAAAATAACGATTAATGGGTGGCCCGCGAGCTAATCAATGATTAACCATTAACTAGATGTTTTCTATTGCACAAATATCGGGAAAAAGTGCTGATCACGGTGACTATCTCTGTGATGTTTTGTATCAAAGGTCAGGACACTACAGATAACATGTGGTTGGGCATTGTTGGCCGAAAATTAGCGTTACAGAGGTCTAGAAGATAGGACAGAGCCACTAAGAGTTAAATTTGAAGCGTCTTAACTCGTCTGAAATGCAACAGTGGTGTTTCAAATGGCAGAAATGCAAACAAAAGGTGAGCGACACCTTTATGAAATGGCACCCAATAACATAACTGTGGGTAAGTCACTTGTGCGACGTTTTTAAATGCAAGTTAGCAATATGCGTTCTCTATGGTGTCGCCTAACACGGTTAAGCGGTTCGTGATTCTGTATACAGAACCGTATACACACGTATATTCTGTATACGCATCGTAATTCTGTATACAGAACCTGGATTGGACATTAAAGATAGCGTGAACACTAGTCCTGTGTCCAGTTCGGTCATTAATCACACTACTAAAGGCTCTCCTGTTTGTGATACAACATCAAGGATAGAGAATTCCATGGTTGCCTCGATGACGGTCCGTAGCGCTGTAAGTGTCAGCGAAATGTTCTAGATCAAACGTCATCGAACACTGTCTTTTCAGCTATTGGCGGTAAGTGGCCGGTGAAACTCAGCATGACGTTCTTTATGACTTTCCTGAAACCATCATGTGAACATTTAAGGAATCTCGGAAGACGCGAGCTGCAATAATGTGGTTCTATAAACCACAGCCGTGGTATGCTATAGTATTTCCTTAAGCAAAGTCAAACACTTACTGGTAAACATTTCTCCTTTTTACATAAGACATTACAACTTTTTCAAGCCGAAAATAACTTTCAAATTCCAATTGAGCTTGTTAAAAATTGCTGCCAAATCTCTTCTTTTATACGTATTGTATGTGCCACTACTGTCTCCTGCTTTGCATGAATGTGGTGAATATTATCTAATCGTTTGCACACCACACCATGTTTATCTGTTGTGAAAATTTCACTAATGTGTGGTTCCATCTTCGTGGCATATCAATTTTAATTGTCAGCAGTGTATTATTAAAACAACTAGAATAGGCCATTCTAATAATCCATTCGAATAATCTTAAAATTATTAGAATAGAGGTTTCAAAATCACTGAGCTTTAAGTTATAAACTGAAATCTGATATTTTTCTTCGTGTGCTTTCTATCCTTAAACAAATCTGATGACAAGCCTATCCTGAAGCAAATCAATTAATAATAATAAAGCTGCACTATAGTGAATATAAATGGGATCACTACTAGCACTGACATAAAAAATATGATCTACATTACCGGAATATGATAACATTTACAGTTTTTCTGGCTTTATAGTAGCACCAAAAATCTCGTTAATATTTAACAAAGTGCTTTGGTAATAATTTTGGAAAAATAAAAATAAAATATTGTTTTATAATATTTGACGAAATTTAGTAAATGTGGTAAAATTTGGTAATTTTATCATTATACCTTAGAGCATAGCATAAAAACAATTTATTCGGTTAAATTTATTTGTCAGTATTTTTTAGTTTTTACTAAATGTTTGGTAATAAGAACTATAATTTTGAAAACCAGAAATTTAGGTAAACTGCTACCATACAAACGGAAAAATTACCAAATGAATTGTTTAAATACCACATAATTTGGTTTTATTATCCAGAATTATTACTTTTTAAACCAGAAATGTCATTACCATACAGTACGGTAATTTTACCAGAATTTTCTTTTCCAGTGCATATAGCATTAACGTTGACTTAAGACTTACATTTCTTGAAAAATATGTTGATTGCTAATTATTCAAGAGCATTGACTTATCTTCATTAAAATTTAAAAATCTCATATCTAAGTTCTTTTAAAACTCACAAAAATTAACATTTCGAAGTACATTTAAGTGCTAATTAAATAATTACTGAGCATCACGTTTCATTTCAGAATATCACGTTTCCCTTCTTAATGAGTGAAACAATAAACTTCAGCCTTCTTCCTCAATAATAATTCAACAACTCAAAGTGCTATACATATTTCTATCTTTAACTTTATCTCAATTTCCTTTTATCCATTGAAATATTTCGGAAGGCAAAATTTCTACAATTACAACCAAAGGGGTGATATTCTTTGTATATGTATATTACTCTAATATTTGACTTTCAATTTCAGTTAAAGTTGACAATTTAAATCGGAACTTAAATCTGAAGTAAATAATTAGAAAATATTGAGATAACACTTTAATGAGTTTCAGATTTTATTGAAGTTAGTCAAATTATTTTAATGCATAGAAAAGCTTAATATTTTTTTAAACACGTTAAATAAGTACATTAAATTAAAACAAGCGCAACGTGTTAAAATAAATTTTCAAATTTTCACTCATTTTAAACATTTAAAACTTAATATGTACATAAATCTGAGCTTTAATAGATTTAAAATGTAATAGGTGTTAAGAATACAAAATTTTTGCGCATTTTAAACATTTAAAATTCAATATGTGTTAAGAATTTAAAATTTTATTACATTCTACAAGTTTAAAATGTATTTCAAATAATATGTGTTAATAATTTAAAATTTTATTTAGTTTAACGATACTCTTCCATTTAATTTCCTATGTTACAATTAAAATCAAACTTACCTAATAAAGTATAGACAATAGATAAAAATTATACTCCATCAATAATCCTTAAGATCAAATTCAGTTATTATAATGTTCATGTATATTTTAAACACTTAAATTTGAATATGCGTTAAGTATTTAAATTTTTAACATACTCTACAAGTTCAAAATGTGCTAAGAATAATGTGTATATTAATAATTTAGAATTTTAACACTCGTTTATTCATGTGCACTCTCATGTTTAAATTCATGTTACTGTTAATGTAGACTATTAATATTGAAACTTAATGACAAAAGAAAGTGTTGATAACGATGATTAATAAAGAAACCTCAAGATTTAGTGCTGTAGAAGCTAATGTTTTTGTGTAGAAAATCTTTGAACATTTGCTTTCATAGAAAAATACGTTAATGGTCTTCATCAGGGATGGCGAACCAATGGCACGCGTGCCATTTATGGCACCCGACACAATATTTTGGGCACGCCACCGATCACATTTGTTATTACACAAATGTTATTACACTATAAAACATATGCAACAATTAAATTAAAATTCATAAGAAACACAAAAAATAATAAACAATTATTAATAAAAAAATTAACAATTAATGCTAAAAAAGCAATTAATAACCATAAAAAACAAGCTTACAATGAATAACTAGCAAAAAAAAATTTAACAGTTCTGCTTAATCTAACATCTTACAACCTAAATGTAAGTTATTTGTCATCTAATTTGCAACAACAAAAGTCACACTGATGTTACTTTAAGTTGAATTACGTGTATAACTGAGACATTGCAAAAGTTGAGAATTGCATTTTTTCGTAGTAAATAAAGAGTTTTGAGTTGATAGTNAAATACCACATAATTTGGTTTTATTATCCAGAATTATTACTTTTTAAACCAGAAATGTCATTACCATACAGTACGGTAATTTTACCAGAATTTTCTTTTCCAGTGCATATAGCATTAACGTTGACTTAAGACTTACATTTCTTGAAAAATATGTTGATTGCTAATTATTCAAGAGCATTGACTTATCTTCATTAAAATTTAAAAATCTCATATCTAAGTTCTTTTAAAACTCACAAAAATTAACATTTCGAAGTACATTTAAGTGCTAATTAAATAATTACTGAGCATCACGTTTCATTTCAGAATATCACGTTTCCCTTCTTAATGAGTGAAACAATAAACTTCAGCCTTCTTCCTCAATAATAATTCAACAACTCAAAGTGCTATACATATTTCTATCTTCAACTTTATCTCAATTTCCTTTTATCCATTGAAATATTTCGGAAAGCAAAATTTCTACAATTACAACCAAAGGGGTGATATTCCTTGTATACGTATATTACTCTAATATTTGACTTTCAGTTTCAGTTAAAGTTGACAATTTAAATCGGAACTTAAATTTGAAGTAAATAAATAGAAAATATTGAGATAACTCTTTAATGAATTTCAGATTTTATTAAAGTTAGTCAAATTATGTTAATGCGTAGAAAAGCTTAATATTTTTTTGATCACGTTAAATAAGTACATTAAATTAAAACAAGCGAAACGCATTAAAATAAATTTTCAAATTTTCACTCATTTTAAACATTTGAAACTTAATATGTATATAAATCTGAACTTTAATAGATTTAAAATTCAACATGTGTTAAGAATTTAAAATTTTATTACATTCTACAAGTTTAAAATGTGTTTCAAATAATATGTGTTAATAATTTAAAGTTTTAATTAGTTTAACGATACTCTTCCATTTAATTTCCTATGTTACAATTAAAATCAAACTTTCCTAATAAAGTATAGACAATAGGGAAAAATTATATTCCATCAATAATCCTTTAGATCAAATTCAGTTATTATAATGTTCATGTATATTTTAAACACTTAAATTTGAATATGCATTAAGTATTTAAATTTTTAACATACTCTACAAGTTCAAAATGTGCTAAGAATAATGTGTATATTAGTAATTTAGAATTTTAACACTCGTTTATTCATGTACACTCTCATGTTCGAATTAAAGTTACTGTTAATGTAGACTATTAATATTAAAACTTAATGACAAAAGAAAGAGTTGATAACAATGATTCATAAAGAAATCTCAAGAATTATTGCAGTAATCTTTAGAATTTAATGTTCTTGCGTGGAAAATCTTTGAACGTTTGCTTTCATGGAAAAATACGTTAATGGTCTACATAATGAAGGATGTATTGCAAATTTCTTATTCTATGCAATGAGGAAATAATTTGTAACTTTTTCCAGATTACTAAGTGAGCGTCAGTTTTTCCAAAAATAGCCATATGTGTCAAGAAATAAATAATCAAAAGTTCTGAAAAAGATTTTTTTAATCAAAACAATGCTGTGTTAAGAGATGCTAATATAATCTGGAACGAATACACGAGTATAATCCAGAAAATAGATTTTCTCTTTAGAGGAGGAATGAAATAATCTTGATTTTCTAGATACATGAAGCCTTTTGCATTGTAAAGGAAAAAAGGATTGACTAGAGATTGTACCGAAAAAGCTTCAGTGACTTTAATTAAATTTTTATCTTTCATGTGATCTTTTGTTGGAAAACAAAAAAAGTTTTAGCAACAAGGAATGAAATACAATAGACTGTTTAGTTCACACTAATTATCAGAATTATATGTTTTAAATGTTTGTTCGCGTTCAAGGGTTGCTTAAATTCAATGAAATATGATTTAAATTTTTATAATTTAATACTTTTAGAATAAATCATCATGCAAAACTTAAGGTTCAAGTTTAGCTACTAAGAGTTAGAAAAAAAAACCAGTAAACTATTCATTTGATAATTTTTTTAGTCATATAGTAACGGTTTACCTGAAATTCTATTTTTCAAAAGTACAGTTGTTATTACCACACAGTTAGTTAAAAATACCAAGCGAAAAATTAAATTTAACTGAATAAATTGTTTTTATGCCATGCTCTAAGGCTCGCCAAAGTGGTCTATATAGACCCCCAGGGGTCTATTTAACAAAAGTGGGGGTCGATCTGAGCCAAGGGGTCGAATGGGGGTCGATCCGAATCGGAAGGGTCGATTGGGGGTCGAAGAAAAAACAGTTCTTAATACGTAAATCCCAAATATCTAATTGAGTATGTAAAATTTGTGATTTTTTTTTATAATTGACTTAATATCAGTTTTTTTATAAAACATAAATTAATAAACTAATCATCAAAAACGCGGACATCAACCAGCAAGATTGGTTTGCTGAATTATTATCGGATCTTGAAGCAAAGACGCTTTTTAAAAATTTAACAATAAGTAAATTTTGAACAAATATAAATATAATGCAAAAATATGTAGAACTTTATGAAATAGCTCAGCCTTTTTATGCTAGCTTTTCCAAGTTCCTATATGGTTGAAGCCGGTTTCAGTCACGTAAATTCAATCTTAACTAAGTACAGAAATAAATTAAATGTGGAGTTACGAGGGGATTTAAAATTAAAATTGACCAATTTTGAACCCAATATAGCGAACCTTGCAAAAAAAACCATTCACACCCATCTCGTTGATTAAGAAGCAATAAATCTGTAGTTACTTTACTTATTATTTCTACTTATTTATAATTACTTATTATTTAATAAATATTAAGGTATTTAAATTTCAACATTAATATATTTTTCATAAAACTATTGTTACACAATGTACTATTACTTTAATAAATGTTTAAATCATAAAATAAATGTACAAACACAGTATCTAATAGAGTTTTATCTTAATTAATGGAAATTTACTTTGAGGAGTAAATTTCCATTAATAATTAATAAATTAATAAATTTACTACGATGGAGATTTCGAAAAATTATATAGGGGTCGATGATGAAAAAAGTTTGGCGACCTATGCTCTAAGGTATTGTGATAAAATTTCCAAATGCTACCATATTTATCAAATTTTAACGCATATTATCTGAAAATATTTTATTGTTAATTTTACCAAAATGATTATCGATATATTATACTCACATTTATACTGACTCAATAAAATTTTATCATTTTTTTCAACGCAAACAATTATGCCCTTATTTTTTTAAATAAGTAAATGGTGAAACAAAAATAATTGCTTTATAAAATTATGCTGTTAATTGTTTCAATAATAAGTCAATTGTTTCAGTAATTGTTTGAAAAATAAATTCTTACTATTAAATCCTTAATTCAGTTAGCATTTTAAATCATTAAGTTAGCTAAAATATCCAACCGCAATATTTATTTTTTAATGAGACTAAAACGCATTTCTAGCGTATTCATATAGTAGATCAAGACCTACATGCGAGTTACAAAAGCTATTATAAAATAATTTTCCTCAGCAAAAAAAGGAAGAGCCACTAGCATGCATTTAATTAGAAAAAAGTCTTATTCATTAATTTAAAATGACTTATTGTTTACAATAAATGATGAAAATGCAGTACAAGATCGAGATAGATAAGCAAACAATATTTTAATGAGAAGTTTTTTCAAAACATTAGCCATTTTATTGAACATTTTCTTTAAAATATTTCTTTATTATTTTTTAATACTTTGGCTTTAACATAATTATAGTTTATCTTGTTTTTCTTTCATTTAATGTTTTCAGAAATGAATGCATTTTTATCTTATATGCCTTTGAAAAAGATTATATATTTATTAACTACACTAATATTAATTATGATAATTTACAAGGAAAAATGAGCGATACAAATGTTTTGTGAAACATAAAAATACAATAAAGTAAATTATTTTTCAGAAGCAATACAATTGCTTCCAAATTCTCCAAGCTGTCAGAAAAAAAAGTGTATGCATATATTAAAAAATAATATGAATGCCTATGAACTTTATTTTACATATTTCATAAAGAAGTAGAACTGCAAATAGAGCCTGATTTAAATTTCACTTGTTTTTAAGCAAATACTAAAAGTAATTTAGAATGAAATGTGTATTTGCATAAAGCTTTCGAGAAAATATAAATTCGCACCTTGGAACTCAAAGAATCTTAGTACTGCGATTACAAAATTTGTGAAGAAGCGAGCAACAAAATAGCGAAAGTGTGACGCGCGCACAGAAAGAGAATTTGAAAACATCGAAAAGAGAAAGATAAGGAAGAGAATTTCATTATGATCGAGTAAAAATTCACGTCAATAAAAATCTCATTTTCCCTAGACGCTCTTAGAGTTTGTTTACTTTTGCATAAATGATGCAAAGTTTAACGTCAAATTCATGATGTTTCAGAAAACCCCCGTAAAATAAAACTTATCTAAAGTGTCTTCGAAATTCCATGCATTTTCGAATCATCAAAAGAGAATCAGAATGCAATTAATGAATACTTTTGTGTAATTCTTAATTTAAATGGTTCGTGTGTCCCATGAGTGTGATGCGTGAAAAATGATTTGAAATGTCATATAATATATTAATCTGAAATTTAAATATAAAAATATTTATTTTGTTTTGCTAAATTTAAATTTTATACGACTTATCCTGATCTTTATTTTAATTTTTTTTTAAATTAACAACTTTGAGTGAATTCTACATACATTATTTACTTTAGCAAAAAGAAAAACAATATCTAACTTAATTTTTTTTAGTTCTGCATTGTTTGTTTTTTTCTTTTGTTACGTTTTTTTTCTACCTATTTGATTTTTTTTATGTTTTGTCATAATCAAAGATTTAAAATAAAACTCCAAATGGTTTTACTGTAGCCTTTGACATTTAAAAACTAAGAACTAAACTTCTTTAGCTACGGGTCTAACATATTATGTTTAATTTATTTTATTTTTTTCATATTTACTTATTTAGTTTTTTTTATAGGCTAGTGAACTATTATTTGTTTACTGAAGTTTTAAAAGCGTTTTTCTGTTAATGAAATGTAAAACACTGTAAAGATAAAGCGATTTATTAAGCGACACCAATTCAAATAGAATTTATCCATCGGAATGTGATTATTCTGTTGCCATTGTTGTGTCTTTGGATTCCCCAGCCAGTGAAAAAAAGTAAAAAATCTTAGATGTTATCAAAGTTCCAACTAACTACACCCGTCAACTTCAATGCTTCAGGGATGGAAAGGATTTCTCGCACACCTAGTTAATCTACTCCTACTATATTGAATATGTTAAAATTCAAATGGTTTTGCTGTTGTCTTTGATATTTAGAGAATAGGAATTAAATATCTTTAGCAATAAGACAAATATTTTGTTAATCATTTTTTTGTATTATTTTTGTTATTTTTTTAAATTATTTAATTTTTTATAGGCAGACTAACTATAATTTCTGTACTTAAGTTTCAAACGTATTTTTCTGTAAAAAAAAAATTAAACACTCGTAAAAGATATAGTATTTTCTCGTCCAATTCAAATAAAATTGATCCTTAGGAGCATGATTATTCTACTGTTATTGTTACGTTTATAAATGTCCCAAGCATTAAAAAAAAGTAAAAAGGTCTCAAATGTTATCAAGCTTAAAATAACTGCACCCATCTACTCTGATGTTTTAGGGATGTAAAAGATGTTGCTCAAACTTAATTAATCCACACATACTATGTAGAATGTGTTAAATTTTAGTAAGACCTTATAAATTTCTGCTTTTTTTCGGATACCATCAGTGAGTCTGAAAGTGGATGATTTTTGTAAAAAATAATAAATGATAAATTAATTTTTTTTTTCAAAAGACCTCTATAATTTACAGTAATGATATAAATAACGAGAGATTATCTTCGCTTTGCTTCCGAAAACTAAAACGAATTAACTGGAATAACGATCTTGATTAATTTAACCATTACTATTTTAATTAACTATCTAGATTAATAATTCAGTTACAAAAAAAACTTTGAAAAACTGCTTGTGAAATAAACAATATTTTTAATCTTTATGTATCCAGACACATTGGTACAAACCTGAAAACATATACTTTTTTTCCACTTTTACCTACAAATTCTGCTTCCAATGCTTAACAAACACAAGGAAATAAAAATGTGTATCAGCCAAAGAAACTTAGATTTGCTCGAAAACTAGCCATTAGTACATTTACCTGATATGTAAGCAGGGGGAAAAAATTCTTTTTTTTTTTTTTTGTAAAATTGAGGTAACTAATCCATCTATTCTTTTTTGTTTTGTTTTTTGTTTTTTTACTAACAGCATCTTTTATTGATCTCAGAACCCCCAAAAAAAAGGTTTTTAAATGTTTTCAATACTTTCGATGTCAACTAAAAAAGATGAAGAAAATTTCCCATTAAAATAAATTGAAATAATTTCAAAACTATACCACTGTCTTCTTATTTTGCAAAAGTTTAACTGCAGTTGTTAAATTAATGATAAGTTTAAATGTATTAATTACTATCTTTGCACCTCTGTATTAACTTTCATACTTTACCATCTACGTAATGAAACACGTTCTTTTAAATTTAAGTATTCATACTACAATCACATTTTTTATTCTTTTCAAATCACATACTTTAATCAATATATTCACTTACTCAATTAAATATTCAACAGCTCTAAGCTTGAATGAGCAGTACTTCCTCGGAAAGAATTAAAAAAGAAAAAGTGACCGAAAATACCAGACAGTGAAAGATAAAGAAGTATTTGCAAGCAATTTTGCTTAACTGTGATTTACATTATTTATAAGTCTTTCTAAAGTATTTCTATAGCAGTGCAAAGCGTATGTAATCCTTTCCTTCTGCCTGAAAAATTAGTTAGTTGCCCAGTATTTAACGTAATTCCTTGCATACTAATGAGTATGCCGTTACCTTAAATGAGAATTTAATCTGCTGCTTGAAAGAAACTTTCACATGAGAATAATTCATCATTTAAAATGAGTTGACATGTCATCAATAGAGTAATGTTTGACGCCAGAAATGGATGCTTACTAAAGTCTCGGGAAGTACTGAGTTTGTTAAAATCAACTCTTTAAAATAAATATCTTAGAAATCCATAGTGTTCATACCAGCAAGAATGTTAACTCGCATTTTCTAAGTACTGTAGAGCAAAACGGGAATTTAAAGCAATGCTTTTTGTACCTGGGAAAAGAGAACAAACTGGCACAAAAAAATTATTTAAACTTTTTAAAAAGTAAGATGAAAATTTTAATATTTTTAATTATAAATTATCCACCACAATTTACTTTTTCTAGATAAAAAAAATATTGATGTAATAACCGTATAATGTTACAACTGTTTATAAGTGTTGGTAGTCATTTTTTGGTAGGGATATTTTACTCTTCCCGAAAACACGGTAGATATTAGAGAGATTTTCAGCGACTAGTGCACTGTTAAAATTTTTATTCTAAACTCCTGGGAACCTTACCATCCAATTAACCGTAAAGTGTACGGTAAAGAGCATTTTTTACCTTTATGATTTTTAAACTTGTTACAAGTTATGGCTTAAGAATCATGAATATAAAACAATGCGGTTTTTTTAACCATTTACAAATAGAATGGTTTCAAAACCGTAAATAAGAAATTTAACTGGATATTGGAGATTTAACTGGATATAGCAGTTTTATGGTGCTGCCATCTATGCTTATATGAGCGTATCATATTCTAACTGCCCAGGGTCCCTAATGGGGAGTGCAGGACACTGGAAACTCTTCGTGTGCTGAAGGGAATGGATGAAATATTGGCGTCAATTCTGGGACTCGTAGTCTGGTTCTGTCAGTCATGAGATTGACAGATTAACCCTCTCGTTTAAAATAATACCCAGCTGCAAGTAACCTACTAGGCTTTATTTGGTGGGTCTAGCTGGTGTGATAAAATTCTTCTTGTTCAACCGTATTAAATGAACGCGGTTAATAAACGGTTTTTCTCACAGTTAACAGTTTGAATACTCTCTTATTAACGGTTATTTGGCTCCTTTGCTTTAATCTGGTAAAAAAACTATTCAATTAATTGCTATTTCACCATTTTTACCCGAAAATTTCGTACTGCGTGAGGGGATGTCCAAAAGATTTCACTGTGCTTCTAGAATTAAGTTTCAAAATGATATTCATCTCTAGTATAGCTCACCCATATGTGAATCTTTTTATACTTTTAAAGTATATACAGACTCTACATATGCAATATCTATGCAAAATGTACAATGTAAAATTAATTTATGCCTAAAATGCAATTTGTTATGTTCCATTTTATAAAAATAATGTTCCTATTTGATAAAAAAACACATTTTTCAACGTAATTATTATGTAATCCGCTATTCCATAGCAATTTTTATTTTTGAATAAAATATTACATTATAAGCCTCATTTAGAAAAAACAAACTTAGTAGCAATTTTTTGTAAGTTTCTCTAGTAAATTTTAATCTAATTTAATCTAAATGTTCGGAAAAATATTCTGTATTAGATTGTATAACTCATTAACTCCCTCAGTTTGTTTCTTTAAGAGTTAAAATAAAAATGAAATTTTTAAATGAATTTAATAACATGAAAACATTATAAAGTTACAAAAGAAACTTATTTTTTTTAATAATAATAAAGTTTACTCAGATATTTTTAAAACATCCTTAAGCAATTTAATACAACTTAATTATTCTTAACAAATTCAATAATACTGCCGCATTAAATTTGCTTTATTTTGAATACATTTTCTGTCAGAGTAAAATACACATATATCTATTTATTAAATATCTATATATTTAAATATATTATAAATTAGTTTAAAAATGCTCCCACAAGTAAGTACACATAAAAGACAATTTTCAACATATGAACGCTCAGCATGAGCGAGCAGTAGGTAGTAAGCGAGTATAGGGTAATCGTATTTTTTTTCCTAAATAATCAGTTGATATTTCCTAGTCCACGATAATTTTCTTGAGTGTCCATTTTTGTACTGCTAAATTGGATTGGAAGATTTCAATTGGATTAAAAGATTTACAGGATTGAAAAAAAAGATTTGAAAGCCTTCCTTTGCTATGTCTTTCAATAGTAGTTTAAGAAAAGCTGGTTTTTCGCGAAAAGAACGAATACTTTGTTCAGAAATCCAATTGTTGATCAGAAAAATTCATAGCTTATGATGGTGCAGTCTTTAATAGCCTCACCCGCACATCCGGGTACCTGCATAAAGGACAGTTCCTCGATCCTGGGGACCAACTAAAAATCAGGAATCACGTTAAATCCATAGCGACTGAAAACCTACCTCTTGAAAGGGATTTCAGAAAAAGGCACCAGTTCAGTCGTCAACCCAAAGTCCGACCAAAAATTAAAATTATGAATTGTTTCAAAGGTAGCAGTTAAAAGTAAAATCTGAACTAATGAGCTATTATCCTTTGTCAGAATTAACTTAATAACATAATTCACTATAGCAAATTAATTCCTCAACAGTTTATATATTAAAAATTATTGAAGTCAGGCGAACAGTGAGAAGTTTCTGTGCTTTTTCTTCGAGTGTAACATAAATGTGTGTAAGTTTTGTCCTGAAGTTCATACACAAAAACGAGTTTGTACTGAAATTTGATATAGAAATTTCCTTGTCGTTCATTCAAAATTAAGAATTCATAGTTGAATATCTCTCTACTTACATTCACTTTTGCCTTCCAATATCCATTTAAAAAGCTCCATTGTTAAAGAAAATATAATAATTCACCAATTTTAGATTAAAAGACTTAAAACATGTGAAATTTGGAGTTACAATCCTTAAAATTATTGACTCTGAGGGGGGAAATTTTAAGGGCGCGAATTGTGTTCTTGAAAGATTGATCTCATTTTTCTGAAACAAGCTCGTTCGACATTCTTTATTGTCTTTTTTTTTCTTCTTTTTTCTTAATGGCGGGCACTTGGAATTATTGTCCATTGGCCACAGAAAGTGCCAGAACTGCTAACTCTCTTTTCGTTACCCAGTCACGGTGGTGGAGCAGCGTCGCCCAAGTCACACTACCACAACCCGTTTATAGGGCGGGTCACATTCACACACAAAGGAGAAAGGACATAGAACGCAGATAGNAATATTATATTATGAGCCACATTTAGAAAAAACAAACTTAGTAGCAATGTTTTGCAAGTTCCTCTAGTAAATTTTAATCTAATTTAATCTAAACGTTCTAAAAAATATTCTTTATTAGATTGTATAACTCATTAACTCCCTCAGTTTTTTCTTTAAGAGTTAAAATAAAAATGAAATTTTTAAATAAATTTAATAACGTGAAAATATTATAAAGTTACAAAAGAAGCTTACTTTTTTTAATAATAAAGTTTACTCAAATATTTTTAAAACATCCTTAAGCAATTTATTACAACTTAATTATTCTTAACAAATTCAATAATACTGCCGCATTAAATAAGTTTCATTTTCAATGCATATTTTGTCAGAGTCAAAAATATATACCTATTTATTAAATATCTACATATTTAAATATATTATAAATTAGTTTAAAAATGCTCCCACAAGTAAGTGCTCATAAAAGTTAATTTGCAATATATGAGCGTTCAGCATAAGCGAGCAGTAGGTAGTAAGCGAGCATAGGGTAATCGTTATTTCCTATTCCACGATAATTTTCTTGAGTGTCTATTTTTGTACTGCTAAATTGGATTAGAAGTTTTCAATTGAATTAAGAGATTTACTGGATTTAAAAAAATGATTTGAAAGCCCTCCTTTGCTATGCCTTTTAATAGTATTTTAAGAAAAACTGATTTTTCGCGAAAAGAGCGAATACTTTGTTCAGAAATCCAATTGTATATCAGAAAAATTCATAGCTTATGATGGTGCAGTCTTTAATAACCTCACCCACACATCCGGGTACCTGCATAAAGAACAGTTCTTCGATCCTGGGGACCGACTAAAAATCAGGAATCACGTTAAATCCATAGTGACTGAAAACCTACCTCTTGAAATGGATTTCAGAAAAAAGGCACCAATTCAGTCGTCAACCTACAGTCTGACCAAAAATTAAAATTAGGAATTGTTGCAAGGGTCGCCGTTAAAAGTAAAGTCTGAATTAATGAGCTATTATCCTTTGTCAGAATTAACTCAATAACTTAATTCACTATAGCAAATTAATTCCTCAACAGTTTATTTATTAAAAATTATTGAAGTCAGGCGAACAGTGAGAAGTTTCTGTGCTTTTTCTTCGAGTGTAACATAAATGTGTACTTGCTTTGTCCTAAAGTTTATACACAAAAACGAGTTTATACTGAAATTTGATATAGAAATTTCCTTGTCGTTCATTCAAAATTGCACAGTTCATAGTTGAATATCTCTCTACTTAGATTCACTTTTCCCTAACAATATCCATTTAAAAAGCTCTATTGTTAAAGAAAATATAAGAATTCGCCGTATTTTAGATGAAAGGACATAAAACATGCGAAATTTGAAGTTACAATCCTTAAAATTATTAACTCTGAGGGGAAAAAATCTTAAGGACGAAAATTGTGTTCTTGAAACAATGATCTCATTTTTCTCAAACAAGTTCGTTCTAATAAGTAAACATTCTTTATTGACCTTTATTTTTTTTTTTTAATTTATACTTAAGTATATTATTCATTCTTAAATATGATTGGTTTTTATTGGAGATAGGTGCGCATGATCTGATATTTTGTTCATAGTACTTAAAAGTATTTAGTACTTTAGATGAATAAATCATTTAGTTAAAAATACATTTAGTATAAATTAAGTTTTCAAATATTAAGTTTAGCAAAACTCCTAAAACTTTTTAAAAATTTAAATTAACTTAAAAATTTAATGTCTAGATGGCAGCACCAAAACCATTTGTATCATATATCAATTACGAAAAAAAACCAGTAATAAGTTCGACTCGAGTCGACCCAAAAGTATTAAAAATCAAGTCACAGTTATTGACCTATTTACAGTAGCAAATACTTTTTGAACCTACTTCAGAGGAACCAGACTCTGTCTTGGATTAATGAGTACCAACCGAGTAGGTAGCTTGTTTTTGAAATTGACTCAAACTGATGATATTGATACAAATAGAATTTACATATAAAGCAACTCTAAATATGAATACTGCCGTGCAATTAAAAAAAAGTGTTTCACTATTGATTGCGAGAAAAGTTGCTTGATACCTATTTCTACGTATGTTAATGCTATAAACGTTATAATAGAATTTTAGAAAACTGATAAAATAAAATTTATTTTTAAGGAAAAAAAAATTGGCAATATGTAACTTATCATATGAAGACGCCAAATTATTAATTATATATTTTAAATTATTATTGATTTTAAATTAATATGTTAATTATAAATTATTATGTGACTAATTTAATTACCAATTAAAATAGTCACATCATAGTTTAATGTTTTTCTTTTAAAAATGAAAATTATAAAATAATTCACGCAAATACTTGCAAAACAAATTATTATTATTTTTCGTTTGCATTCACTTTACTTTTACAATGATTTTTCTTTATATGTTTGTACAAATATCATGAAATATTTGGTAAAATCCATTTAAATTTTATTTAAATCACTTATATAATTCACTTATTTTCAGGTAATTTATACAAGAATTTAATTTGATTTCGATTATATTTTCTCGCGTACTAAAGCATTTATATTCTTTTAACAGTTGGTTGAATAAAAAGAAATGAAATAGCATAAAATGTTTCGTTTAGAATAAAATGTAGTGAATTATTCCTCCTCAATTAACACAAAATTTTGTGATAATTATATTCTTTTTATTCCCATAGCTTTATTTTATTTTTTTAATTTCATTTGACGTGAATGTTTTTAACATATGACATGAATGTTTTTTAATATATTATTATTCTAAAAAAATATTTGTAATTTTGCATTTGATTTACATCAACTGGCGTTTTAGTTTCAAATCAAAATATTAATTTTAAGTGAATCAAAGGTTAGACATAGCAGTCGAAGTTTTACTTATAATTTCTCAGCTCTTCGATTAATTTATACATAAATTATTGATACTTGCCCATCTCTAGTTTTTACAATATATGTATGTTTGATTTTTGATATCTATTACAATTTATGTTTGAATCATATATACCTTCACATCGTTCACATGAAAGTATAGAAAAATTTTTGCATAAAACTACACTGAGTTTTTAGAAGTTCTTAAAAAGTAATAAACCTTTTTGGGCAGTTTCTTTAAAAATACATTAGTTTCTGATCACAAAAATATATTAACATGTTTTTCATGTGATATTTATTTTTTCGAAAATATTAAATTCGGAATAATGATAGTGACTCGTACTTTTTGGTAATATTTTCTGAAAACATCTGTGGATTGTGCAAGGAAAAGTAATACATTTTTTTTTCAATTCCAGCTGTCTATAAGTGATATTGAACCAAAGTGATATCGAAACTAAGCGAAATTATTCTCCAGCAAAATACGTAATAGTTCAATCTCATCTTTCAAGACGAAAAACAAAATATGAATCATTCGATCTTCTTGCAACTAAACAAACAATTCTTGAATATTTTTATTACACATCTCAATATGCGAGTAATATAAATGTAGACAGAAAATTCAATTTAACTCTCGTCCCTATAAAGGTGACAAAAAAAAATGGTCACTGGCTTCGAATAAGCAAGCAATAGAAGCCAGATAACATCTGGCAGTGTTCTCACCGTATTTCGTTTCGAAGCGCAGCTTGGAAGACACTTAGGCATTGCTAGAGGCTTGATATTACATTCTTCTATCTATCTTTCTTTCCTTTACTGTCTTTGAAATTTTGCTGCAAAAACATTTCTTTCTTTATTTTCTCTTACAACATCCACTCCGCCATTTCTGTTTTCCTAAGGAAACAACTTTTTCCCCGTTTCTGCTTTCGCGATCTTTGCGCCACCTGGTGCCGCTTATGCGATCTTTTTCCTCATTGTTGACACTAGGTTTGATGTTGACATAAGAAAACATCTACTTTCATAGAATCTTTCACCCGTGATAAAAGAGAGAAGTGGTACTGCTGAAAATGTTATTCTTTTTTACCACCCCAACACCCACTTTTTTCACCCCTAGACTTTTGGGGAAAAGACTCTATCCTAAAATGTCATAGCAAGATGATGGGAATTATAGAAATTCTTTATTGATCATGTCTGGCAGCTTATTTGCATGCTTTTTCTCGAGAACTTGCTTAAGGCATTTTACTTGTCGTCTCCTCCAAGATTGAATTTCTAATAAAAATATCACCAAAAAGGCGAATGAGTTTTTCGAGAGGAATGTTATTATTAATTTTGTTTACTTCGTTTTTCTATTACCTCTGATTTTTCCCAATAAGCTCTTAAAATTGAGGTTTCAAGTAATGCTTCTGGGGAAGTTACAAGTGGAAAAGATTTAATCAAGCAAAAAAGTTGTAAGTTAAAAATTAACTTATGAGAGTAAATTATGTTTCGAACTTTGAAAAACTTTTTAGTTGGAGAAGGTAGTTTTTGGCTTATATTTTTTATTTATTATGATTTGGTTTCGTTTTGAAGTTTAAAGTGTCACAAATAAATTGATGATTTTTCACCGTTCGTAAAAAAAAATTTCAAAAAGCTACAAGTCTTTTTTATTTATTTTGCAAAGAACTGAAGATGTTAGAAATACAGTTTATAATTCAAAACTTCTACTTCTTATAGATAGTCAGAATAATTGGTTTAAACTAGGTTCAAAAAAATTTCATAAATACTTTTAAAAATATTTTTAAACTGTCAAACATTTTCTGTTAAGGAGATATTTCATACTTCTTACGCCGGTAATAAATTTCCGGTAATAAACTTCTTACGCCGGTAAGAATCATTTTGCAAAAACTTATTCTTTAGACGTTTCGATCAGAGTAAAAAATTTTTGTGTATCTGAACAACAAAAAAGGTTGCAACAACTTTGCACTAAAGTGGTGTTCCACTATACCAGTGTTTCCCAAAGTGTGGTACGCGTACCCCCAGGCGTACGGGAACAGTTTAGCGGGGGTACGCGTTCTTATGCGAAATATCTTGCAACAAACGAAAATTTCAAAAAATTTTATTTAAAAACAGAGCTGGCCATGAAAATTTACGATTACGTATTTTTCTGTTGGCTATTTTTTGTAGAGTTAACAGTTAATAATTAGTGTTGTCAACAGCCAGCTGCGGTTTTTAACTTTTGTGCAATTTTTTACAGTAGAAAATGCATCCATTTTTTTATCAGTGGTACACAGCATTACGAAAAATTTAGAAAGGGTACACAAAAGTCATAAGTTTGGGAAACAGTGCACTATACCATAACCAAAACTAATTCCTGGTGTAGGGAAGCACCTAGGACGTTCTTTTATACTTCTTGGTGTAATATTTATCGCCACCATGTTTGTCATTCAGTTACACTAAAACTTATAATTTCAGTAAGATACACATAAGAATGAGTGCCTTTGAATAAGAGAAGTTGCCTTTACGATACAAATATTTTGAATCTAGAATCATAAGTTAAAGACAAACAATATTACAATTGGACAAACATATAAAAAAAAATTCGTAAAATGAAATTAGTTTGTTAATCAAACATACACACAGCACAGAGAGAATATTATTATCAATTCGTACAAAACCGAAGCAAATCGAAATTAAACATTATAAAATTATTTAATACAATTGACATATTTATGCGAATATTAGAAAACAGAAACTAAAAACATGCATGTATTTTATAACTATTTATATGGGTAGTTTGTCAAATCAATCCCACAAGAAGATTGAAATAACGTGACAAATAATCGATCAAAATCAATACGTTTTTAACAATCAGGGAAGGGAATTGAAACTTACTTGGTATTCGTTGGTTTACGACGAGTTTGACAAGTAAATATGGCAAGAAGTACACCTCATGTAGACCGCTTTCTTGATCCTTAAGCCATACTAGGAGAGAAACTTTTTTCGTCGCAAATTCTCTTTTACCATCATTTCTATTTTGATATTTAAAAGAACGAAAAAGTGAATTCGGGCAAACCTAGATTGAGCCATGAATTTTCAGTTGCAGAAAAAAAAATATTCAAAATATCAAGATGCAAACAAATTATTGGAAGAGAACTTCCCCATTGCGTAATCTAAAGTTATCTTCTCATAATTTATTTTCATTTTGATAATTTAAAAAAAAAATTTCGGCAATTTAAACTTTTTGATTCTCTTTACGTTTGTCTGAACTCACTTTTTTTCTCTGAAATTTTAATTTAGTAATGGAGGTGAAAGTGAATTTACGACGAAGTATTTCGTCCCTGTCATGGCGTCCTCATTGGTGGTTCAGAAAATGGGCAAAATTGGGAGAATGTTATCCCTCAAGACGCTATTTCTCTAAAACCGGTTTTGCTATGAGAAGAATGCAGATTGAAATACGACTTTTTACTTGCAGAACAGCCAGTGGATTTTAATATCGCAGAATTGTTCAACTTTTAACTTCGAATAACGGTCCAAAAGCCATTGTTATTCATTTAAAATGTGCTCAACTATCATTTCGAACAAGAATTTAGTTAAATAATTTAAATATGCTCTAATAATTCATCAAATTTACGCATCTCTGATAAAATATAACCTTCTTCACCAACGAGCTGCAAATTGGTGTATCCGTTATCAGTATTAAGATTTTACTACACACTTTGAGATTTAAAAGAACTCTGGTATTAACGTGTGTATCAGGTATTAACATGTTCAGGTTATCCGTATCCGGTATTATTATTATTCTGTATCCGGTATTCCGGTATCCGTATTAGATTCAGGTTATCCGGTATTAACTCCGGTGTGTTCCGGTATTAACTTCAAATAAAGTAATCATTCAAACAATTTTTAGCGTTTTTCAACACTAAATACTGACGGGTATAACAGCACAGTTTTTACACTGAATAAAAAGCTCATTTAAAAAAAATATAAAGAGCATTTACTCATTTTATTACTGTACTATAATTTACCAGGAAATTTTCAAAAAATAATATAATTCAGGAACTATAACAGAGAATCTATAAATATTATTAAAAAGCTTAGAAATGAGATGAATAAAACCAAATTAAAATTTATATTTGAGACATAACTACTACTTTAAAAAAAATATGACATCGGTAAACAAGTATCTTTTGAAACAGTGTTTCCCAAAGTGTGGTACGCTTACCCCCAGAAGTACGGGAACAGTTTAACAGGGGTACGCGTTCTTACTCAAAATATCTTGCAACAAAAGAAAATTTCAAAAATTTTTATTTAAAAACAAAGCTAGCCATGAAAATTTAGGATTACGTATTTTTCTATTGGCTGTTTTTTGCAGAGTTAACATTCAATAATTAGTGGTGTCAACGGCCAGTTGCGATTTTTAAATTTTGTGCAATTTTTTAATCACAGCAAAAACAATATCATACTTCTCACTGATGCAAATAAACTTATTAACAAAACTTTGTACCAAAAAAATAAAAATAAACATATTTTAAAAAAAATATATTCATTTTCTTAATAGTGGTACACAGCGTTGCGAAAAATTTAGAAAGGGTACACAAAAGTCTTAAGTTTGGGAAACACTGTTTTAAAACAATAGGACAAATGTTTTAACTTTGTTAGAAATTTACAAAAATATAAAAAATTACAAACACCTTATCTTTACATAAACATTAAACTCTTAAATCAATACTACATTAAAAAAATTTCTTGGTATTTCCTTCGTTGATTTGTTTTGTCTGTCAAAATACAATAAAGGCTTTCAGAATTTAAATTCCCTGTTATACAAAGCTTAAAAATGCAAAATTCAGAATATTTCCCTTTATTTCTCCTAACTAGAAAAACGATTTTAGATACACTATGACTGCTCGATGAATAAAACAACAGAAAGCGTTCCGTTGTATGCAAATAGTTAAATCGAAGCAAAAAAAAATTATTATTGGAAAACCTTTTCAGTAACTTTGAAACTTACTTTCAAGTGGCTTCAATGCATTATATAGATAAGAAAATATGTTGTCAATTTTCAGAAATATGTTCAATTTTTCCTACTGTAGTTCCCTTTTAAGGGAATCGGAGACTCATTTTTGAATTTTTTTTTTCTAAAATAAAAGTATTGTCTTCATTCTTAACATTTCTTATTATTTAATACCATACAAAAAATAACCACGAACCTACGACATTCAGAAAAAAGTATGGTTTAAACTACCAGAATATAGTAAAATTTACGGTGTTTCTGGCTCCATGGGCTCAATAGCAGCATGGGCTTTTACCGAAAGGCTTTGGTAATGATTTTGGTAAAATTACCAATAAAATATAATTTTATAATATGTGATAAAATTTAGTAAATGTAGCAACATTTGATAATTTTATCAAGATACCTTAGAGCAGGATATAAAAACTATTTATTTGGTTAAATTTATTTCTTAGATTTGTATTTTCAATTAAATGTGCGGTAATCAGAGCAATAATTTTGAAAACCAGAATTTTCAGTAAACAGCTACTATATGACAGTGAAATGAATGGTCTAAATACAGTATATTGTGATTTATAATCTCACAATTATGTTTTTAACCAGAAATGTCATTCCCATACAGCACAGTAAGTTTACTGGAATTTATTTCTTTGTGTATGAGTTGTTTTTCAAAAATTTTGTCGGATTAATTTAACGAAAATTTTAAAATAATGTATGCTTTTATTTTTGTTATAATTTAAAATATAATAAAAATATGTTTCAATATTAAAAACTTGTGCTTGAACTGAAGCAAAGATATTCATATTTTAATATTTCTTTATTATTAAATATTAATATATTCATATATTCATATTTCAATTTGACATTATCATATTCTCCTATGAGTTCTTGAAAAAGAAATTAAACAAAAAAAATTTCCTTTTTTCATATTTTAAAAAAAAATTTGTCGCAAATTTCAATTTTTTTTTAAATTTAAAAACAAAAAATATTATTGCCCAGAAAAAAATCCTTAAAGTTTGAGAATTAGTATGGGAAAAATGGATTAGATGTGATAAAAAGTGATTTCTCACCATTTGAAAGAGAATTAATGGCATTTTTCTTTAAGTATATTTAAGATAATTTTTAAATATTTTGAGTGTCTTATAATTTTTGTAATAATTAAAGCACAATATCTATTACAACATTTAAAATTTCAAAGCAAATATTCCCTTCTTGATTTTATGCGGTTCAGTTAACTTCTTTCATAATTAATAGCCGTCTCCAGCATTCTCTGTCAGTCACCTTGAAAAATGAGATATTTTATGGCTTATTGAGTATTCTTAATGAAAACGTTTTAATTCAAGGCATATTTCAAATTGTTTAATATTTCTAATTCAAAATTTTAGCTCAGGTTTTTGTGATTTAGCAACGTTTTAATAAATATCTCAGCTTGTTACTAAATATTTAAAAATGTATTTTTTTTTATTATTTCTCCTCTACTTCGCATTTATAAGGGTCCATTTTACATTCTCTGAAACACAGGCATTTTTTAATGTTAATTACTTAAATATAAAAAATAATGCAGAAGTTAGGATCTGAAGAATTTCAATAAAGAAAAATATTAAATTATTGGCTACAAATAATTATACTGTGAAGATGTATGAAATTATTTCAGAAGCTTTTGCTTATTATTAACTGTGCATAATGAAAATTTAAAACTTTATTATTATCTAATAATCAGATGTATAACTTCTCTTATAAATTTTTGTTTTATGCTACTAAAAAAAGTACTTAAGTACATTAATTTTAATGCTAAATATTAGTAATTGAGAAAAAAATGTTTACGGTACATAAAATAAACTTGAAAATTAAAATTAATATAAAACAGAAAAAAACTAGTATTAAAAAGTAGAAATCTTATGTAAGATTTGAATCTTATGTAAGATATGAAATCTTATTTAATATATTTTGAAGCATAAATTATTTACAATATGATCTCCATATTTTTTTTCAAAATGAAATTTCATTTCTTCATCTTTTAAGAGTGAGAGTAATATTCTATTTAAAATATTTATAATTAAACATACGCTTCATTAAATTAAAAATTAATGATGTAAATAAAATTGAAAATAAAACTTTTCATTACTTATGCTGTTAGTTTTACTGTTGTAGTTATTAAAAGGTGCAAAACACAGACAGATTGTAGCTTTTTTGTTTTCTTCGTTCTTGAAAGAGAAAACATTTAAATACAATCAGATTCTATACTATCCCATACTATTTCTTGGTGAAAATAGTATTGAATATATTCCATACTATAGTATATTCCATATATAGTACATATTGTATGGAGTATAATCCATATATAAAATAGATTCCATGCTATTTTCTTTGTGAACTCCAGATATTTTTTATAAGTTAAATTTATTTTTAATTTTTTTCTCAAGAGAGAGAAAAAAGTAAGCACTTTCCTCACTGTGAAAAAATGGTCAAAATGACCGAAATATAGTAAGATCTACCGTGTTTCTGACTGAATGGGGACATGAAAAAAGTTCATCAATTTTTACCGAAGCGCTATGGTAATAAATTGGGCAAAATTACCTATAAAATATAGTTTTATGATGTGAGATAAAATCTGGTAAATGTTGTAAAATTTGAAAATTTTATCATGACACCTTAGAGCAGTGGTTTCCAACTGGCTGCCCGGGGGCCGCATGTGGCCCGCGAAGCCTTTTTTTGTGGCCCGCGAACTAAAATATATTAGTTATCATTTTTGGGGGACAATTTTCGTAAAAAATCTTATGGGTTTAAAATACTTTTCTCCTTAATAAAAACCTAATTTCTTCGTTTCTGTGAAATTTATCATACCAACGGTGCAAAAGAAATTATTTCTCAGGTTTTGCATCCAAGAAAATATTTATTCAAATACAAAGATAATCGTGTATGCTGCTCTTTTTTATTTCTTTTTTTTTGTATTTTGTGAATATAATTTAGCATGTGTGTATCAGAAATTGTCTCGAAGAAATTCTCCGATTTAACTTTTTGAAACCATTCATTTAGGCCGGAAATATTTACACACACATTTGTAAATTTTAAATTTAAAATGTAGATATCTATTCTCTGATGGTTGCAGCAGACAAACCTCAATTTTCTCATTGAACATTTTGTGTGCTACTATGTAAGTTTTAATACCAACGTTTAAAAAGTTTTATATCTTAACAATTTGATATCTGTTGCACATTAATTATTTAATACATGGATGCATATTAATGTTATTGTAGCCCGAATTTTTCAATATGTAATTAAATATTTTTAAAAATCCACTTCTTATTTTAATTGGTAATTCAATACTTTTGCTTCGTACAACTTAGTAAAAATCTGACAGTAATATTTAATGTTCCTTCAAACATAAAAGAGCCCTACATAAAATTTTGATAAAGTTGCGGCCCTCCATTTGATTTGTGTTTTTAATTGTGGCACCCGGCCTCATGTAAGTTGAAAACCCCTGCCTTAGAGCATTACATAAAAACCATTTGTTCAGTTTTCAGTTTTATATTTTTTAGAAAATGTCTGTTTATAAAAACTATGTTTTTGACAACCAGAATTTCCGGTAAACTGTTGGTATATGGATGGAAAAATTACTAAATGAATGGTTTAAGTATCGTATATTTTGGTTTTATTAATCAAAATTATTTTTTTTTTATCCAGAATTGTCATTAATTTACAGTTCGGTAATTTTGCCAATTTTTTTTCTCAGTGCTTCACACTAAATTCAGAATTCTCTGTATCTTAAATAATGTATACATCCCCTTATAATAATCACAATAAAAACTCTCTATATTATAAGACGGTGCTTTAAACCAATGCAATGTATAAAAAAACCACTATGTTAGATTTTGTAATACAACTGTAATTTTTTTTTTAAAAATTTCATTACTGACGGAACATTTTAAAGAAATTAACAAAAATTGTTAAATAAATCGCATCATACAAACTATAAAATCTGCAAATTGAAGAAAATAATAATTTTCTCATTCGTTTAAAAGTATTGAAATTATTTTCTTTAAACACAAATATGCAATTAAGCATCTCTACTACATATCCACATTAAAAAGCTCACTAAAATTTCATGTAACATTTTATGTAAAAAAAATTTGTAAATATCAATTTCCTTTTAAAGTCTATTGTATCAACTACTTTTATAATCGGATTAAACACGTTAATCTGTTAACAATTATTTTAATGTAGTGTTGAAAATTACCTCGATTTGAATAAAAAAGGCTTCAAGCGAAAGCATTTATTTTGTTAAAATTTAGAGAACATGCTTGAAAGAAACATAAAGAACTTTGTTAAAAATTTATTATTTTTCGTATATTTTGTTGAAATTGTATAATTTTAAAATTAGAACAGAAACCTCGTTCAATATTTAATAAGTTGGTGATTGAAGTAATGTGCGTAATTATGCGCGAATTTTTTGTCAGTTATTTACCCCTTAAATACAAATATCATTTATTGAATTTATCTTCATAATTAAAATGCTTTTTCAATGCATTATCCAGAAACTTTTAATTAAAACATTCGTTTAAAAACCGTCTTACTTTTTTTAAAAAGGTCTTAGTTTTTCAGTCGCCCATCAATTTACAATGAAAATAAATATTCTCAAAACTAAAAAATTTATCATCAAAAATATTTTTTTTCCTAAATAATGGTTGGATAAAAGTTTGTTTAGATAAAAAATACTCTTTCTATCATTATGGAAATGATTTTATGTGTACTAAATTATAGATTGATTAAAATGTGTTTGATCTTAATTAGCTAAAGTGTATAGTAGGATCTTTAAATAGATGCAAATTGGATAAATTGGAAATTTCGATCAACTGCAGTTAGATCCCTATTACGTTCGGAAATCAGAATGAATTATATTTCATTATATGATTTATAATTGCGATAATAAGTTATAAGCGATTGACTCTCTGACTAATATAATTTAATCAATTTAACTAGTTTAATTACGGAAATATAAGGAAAACTTCCTAATTATAAACGTTTCATTTTTTAATGAATATAATTAATTATCTCTTGGGAAATGTTAAGGAACAATTTATAACTTATTTAAAAAATCTCCATTCAAAACGGAAGTAATAGAAAAGAATAAGTCTTTTTATTAACGTTATACCAGATTGTGGATTATTAAAAACCTGAAACGATATCTTTGTAGCCTAATTAAAAATAATTTCGATAATTAATATTTAAATACTCTGTTTACAAATAAATTTATAAAAGCAAAAAGGCTGCGTTGCAAGGGACATGCTATTAAATTTTAAAATGAATACATAATTTTCCTCACCGATATTTTATCGACATTGAAATATAATAATGTAAAATTTTTTTGGTTCTTAATACGATACCAATTCGATCCATATTACTGTATAAAACATATTACATACTTTAAAAAGTAACTATTTTCAGTCACTTATGAGCCACAAGGGAAATTAAGTCTCTATTAGAAGCTTCGGAGAGCCTCATCACTTTGAAGTATGATCACTGTAAGAAATTTTGAAATTCGATACAATTTTCTTGAACCTCGATCAAGTACAAATTTGTACGATATTAAGAGTCAAAAAACATTAAATATTTTTAATAGTAACAACTTTCAGTTACTAATGAGTCACTAAGGAAATTCAGTCACAATTAGAAACTTCGAAGCTTGTCATCCCTTATGAGTATAATCACTATAAGAAATTTTAAAACTTGTTACTATAAAGTCGTTACAATTTTCTTGAACCTCAATAAGGTACGAATTTCAACGATATTAAGAGACAAATAATCACTGTACGAAATTTTAAAACTTGTTACTATAATATATCGTTACAATTTTCTTGAACCTCAATAAGGTACGAATTTCAACGATATTAAGAGACAAATAATCACTGTTAGAAATTTTAAAACTTACTACTATAATGTCATTGCAATTTTCTTGAACCTCAATAAGGTACGAATTTGAACGATATTAAAAGACAAACCATATTTTATATTTTAAACAGTAATGTATCCAAGTTTCAATGTTATATAATTTCACTGTTAGGAATTTCGTAACAAATTGAAAAATAATATCGTTCAAATTTTCATCAACCTTCATACGTTACCAATTTAAGCGATGTTATTAAATAAACCTCGAAAGGAATTGCAGTACTGTGTAGTAATCAAATTCCGCTAAAAAAGATTCTGGTTTATAAGACCAAAATCTAACGAATTAAACCATTTTAAGTCATTCATTTGATACTTTTTTCATTCATATAGTAACGGTTTACCGGAAATTCCGACTTATAAAATTATAGCTCTTATTACCATGCATTTAATAAAAATTACAAAACTGAAAAGTAAATTTACACGAATTAATGGTTTTTATGTCATTTTCTACTATGAGAAAATTACCAAATTTTATGAGACTTCAACCGAAATTAAACCAAATTAATGGCTAAGGTAACATGATAAAATTATCAAATTTTACCACATTTCCAAACTTTATCCCATATTACAAAACCAAATTTCATTGTTAATTTTACGAAAGCGTTTCAGTAAAAAATACCGTGCTATTTGATGTTTCCATAGATCCAGAAATATGGTACATTTTAACGCATTGTGGTACGTTTGACCATACATTTTTCTCAGCGCGTATTATTTGTCTTAAAAAATAAAGACTGGGAGTGTGTTCACTTTTAGAAATTTTGGAGCGCGTTTAACCATGATATTGTTCACATTTGTTTAAAACTTAATGCAGTAATAATTTAAATGATATTACTGGGGAAAAAACATTTCTTGAGCTTAATAAAATGATACTAAAGTCTAACTTTAACAGAAATGTGGTTTAACTTAACAATGTTGCAGCAAAATTGCATGGTTTTGTTACTCAAAGAATCGATTTTATTTTCCAACGTTTCTGTTTTGTTTTGTTTTTTTAAGCATTTTACGATATTTATTTTATCGCTTAATTCTTAGTTTAAATACTGCCTTACCAAGCATCTCTGTTGTATGACCTCTGCTTATAACTTTTTCATCTTTTGTAAGTCTAATAATTTTAAACTGAATAATTTTTTAATTGAAATGATAAAACATCATAAATCTTGTATACCCCTCTTTCTAATGCAACATTTTTGTTTAAAAAGAAGAATTTATGATGAAAAAGTTGGAACTATTTCACTTAACTGCTAATTCCTAAAAGAGTTCATATAGTTTGTATTATGTTGAAGATTAATTAATTTGGTAACATTGAATGAAATCGTATTTAGGCCTTGATAAAATAGGTCATTAATTACTTTCGTATTGTAAATCAGCTTTTTACTTGTATTAGTTGAATCTCTTGAAAAATAATCCACAACAATTAAAATATGAGGGCTTGATTTTTCAAACTAAAGAATGAAATACAAATGCAAAACAATGCTTATTTAAAATAAAGTGATTGTTTCGAACTTAATTTTTCTAATTGAAATGAAAAGTGATCTAACCAAACTCAAAGCTTTAATAAAGTATTTCTCACAAATTATTTTAAATGACTCTATTTAAAAAGAACAGAAGCTTAAAGTTTCCTATTTAAAAACACGATATTTTTTTGTTTCATTCTTTCGTAATACTATTTGTTTATTATACAATACACAAAAAAACAGACCACTTTGAATAACGTTTGATCTAATGATCGGATATTCACGTTCTAGGACTCAATCTTAATGGTTTAAGGGGTTGAACTCAAATATGCTAATTAAATAGTGCAAACTAATAATGTGTTTATATGGTAAAATTATATTATTTAAAGTTATGCAAAAAATTGTATACTTACAATTCAAAATGTTAAAAAAAAATTTTACAAAATTTCAATTAGATTAAAAAGTGCTTATTCAAAATAAAGTGATTGTTTCGAACTTAATTTTTCTAATTGAAATGAAAAATTATCTAACCAAACTCAAAGCTTTAATGAAGTATTTCTCACAAATTATTTTAAATGACTCCATTTAAAAAGAACAGAAGCTTAAAGTTTCCAATTTAAAAACACGATATTTTTTTATTTCATTCTTTCGTAATACTTTTTGGATATTATTCAATGCAAAAAAAACAGACCACTTTGAATAACTTTTTATCTAATGATTGGATATTCACGTTTTAGGTTTCAATCTTAATAGTTTAAGCTGTTGAACTCAAATATGCTAATTAAATAGTGCAAACTAGTATCGTGTTTATGTGGTAAAATTACATTATTTAAAGTGATGCAAAAAATTGTATACTTACAATTCAAAATGTTTAAAAAAAATCAAAAAAAATTTCAATTAAGTTAAAAAGTTTTCGAGATATATAGTTATTCAGGGTGGTCCATTTTTTTGCGCACTATGCATATCATGACAAAAACTATTTTAAAACATTCTACTTAAAAGTAGCAAAATTTAAAATTGTAATTTTCAATTTTATAAATAATAAATTAGTTTAACTTGTCGTCCTATTTTTTCAATCAGTGTTCTTTTAACTGTGATAACACAAATTTTTGTAATTCCATTTATATGAGGAATAATGACTTAAAATTTCCAATTTAAAGAATAACACGCATTATTCGTTCTTACATTATATTCATTTTAAACCTCAACTGTAATTTTTTTCGCTCATGTTTTCCATTTTTCCTAATGAAAAGAACAATAACATAAAAAAATATTTATTATTTTTTAATTTAGCTCTTGTTTTGAACATAACACTGATAAAAACAATTTGTTTTCAATTTCTTGAAGAAAAAATAATTGTAAATCAAAATAAGAAATTTTCTAAGAAAAATATTCATATTAAAATATGATTAAATTTAAATGCTTTGTTCTCATATTTTTTTAAAATTTATTTCTCTAAACTTATTTCTATTATGAAATTTTCCAACTTTATTTACATTTAAATTTGGTTTTATTAACGTTTAAATTATTTTGTTAGTATTTTCTATTTATTTATACTTATAAACACAAGCTGACTTAAAAGTTTGCCTGTTTGCCCTTTTTTTAATAAAATAAAGAAGAAATAAACTATTACTTAGAAAGAAACTGCATTTCCGAAAGTTCTCTGGAACTAAAAGCACCTTTAAAGGAATAAAATTTATTTTTCAAATAAAGAACACATTAAGCATTTACCAAAAGTAAAAGTAATTTGCCCTCACAAAATTAATAACATTTTCATTTACTATTAAATCTTATTTAAAGAACTGTTGCTGAAAAAGTAATATTATTGATGGTATAAGTTATAAATTAAGTTCTTTTCATTACCATAGTTCATATTCATAAAAAAAAGATGAAATATGGTTTCAGTTTTGTTTTGGATTCAATCCAACTCAAACAGAAAAAGAAATACTGCCTTTAGTTCCTGCTGTGGATTTCATCATTTTCAACTTACCATCAAAAAAAATTTTGGATGCTATAATGGCAGAATGAATATCCATTAGTGATTATGATATTTATCATTTCATCTAACTTTTCTTCTATAATGTAAATTCTACATTTGAATGCATATTTGTAGAAATTTGTTATATTTTTTATCTGTATATTTTATAAGAAAAGTCAGCATAGTTTTATTTAGTAATAGCTTTCCCTTTCTCTATTCATCCTTATAATTAATGGAATGTTTAGAAAGTTGTAGATAAATTAGTTTTCCTTGAATAACGAATGAAAATTGGTTTGCATGAGCTTAGTTTGTCCTGACATGGTTTTTTTTCATTTACCTAATTATTTTGATTTGCTAGATTATTTTTATTTACATAAAATTTAGATTGTTTGTTTTTGCACACGGTAAATACTTTATTTTTTATATTTAAAAGTGATTAAAGTAATTCTCCGAAATGAAATCAATAATTTTTATTCTAAGTATTGTGTAACCTTTCATCCAATTAGGACATATTTTTTAAATCTTATTAAAAAAACATGCATCATTTTGAACCTTTTTTAAGCTGTTGTCGTATAGTTTAAGTATACAAACTAAATTCACAAAACAAACTAAAATCACAAATAATATATACATATAATTTAATTTGTTTATTTTTTTGTATGCTAAATATTTTATTTTTTATATTTAAAAGTGATTAAAGTTATTCACAGAAAATAAAATCAATACTTTTATGGTAAGTATTATATAACCTTTCATCCAATTAGGACACATTTTTGAAACTTTATTAAATAACATGCATCGTTTTGAACTTTTTAAGCTGTTGTTGTATACTTTAAATATACTAACTAAGATCACAACACAAACTAAAGTCACAAAAAAATTTTACATATAATTTCATTTCGTTATTTTTGTGTATGGTAAATATTTTATTTTTCATATTAAAAAATACTGATTAAAATACTTCTTACAAAATAAATTAAATAATTTTGTTGTTCTAATTAGGACATATTTTTTGAGCTTATCAAAACGGCATGCATTGTTTTGAACTTTTTTATGCTGTTGTCTTACACTGTAATTACGCAAATTGAAATCCAAACTCTACCAAACTGCATTTTAAGCTTTAAAAATTGCAAAACAATTATGTTTCAATTTCTAATACAACATGAAGTATTATGTTAAATTTTAAAGTTTTTCACTCCTTGATGTGGAAAATATGTTTATATCTTAATTAGGTTTCAGGTTTTTTCTACTAATGTCGTTAATATGTTTAAAAATTGTTCAAAACTGAAAATGTATATTTTCCTATATNCTGTGAGAGGCAACTCAGCGTTGAAATAAAAGACAGCTTGGCAACATCTCGAACAAAAGAAAAGTCATTTCATGAATGTATATATATATATATATATATATAGGAAAATATACATTTTCAGTTGTATATTTTCCTATTGAGGTTGGGGTAGTGGATTGATCTTGCACCTGGAGAATTGTTTGAATGATTGATACATTTTCGACAGACGTAGTAAGCTATATGATATAAAAATGTCTGGCAGAAAAAATGCGTTTTATTGAGAATTTGGGTACAAAAGGAACATAACACAATTTGTGCATATGAGAAAAACAAATAAAAAAAAGATGTTTCCTTAAAAGAAAATCGCTTTTAGAAAGAGGTATGGTTTAGGTTGTTGTTGTATTACAATGTAATAAGGGTATATAATAAGGGGTTGTCGTAGTCAGGTCCCACTCCTTCAGAATAGCTCTTTCCAGTTTTTGGAGAGTTTGGGGGTTGGTAGGTGTTCAACAAGCCGGTGGCTGAGCGGTAGCGCTTCGCGCTGTCGTGCCACGGGTCCCTGGTTCGATCCTCGGGCCGGGAAAGGTTGACTCAGCCTTTCATCCCTTCAGTGGGTCGATAAATGAGAACACTGGGGGTTGCGCATTCGGCTGACCACCTGACCGGAACATCTGCTCCTGCACCCCAGAGCCCAAGGTCAATAAACTGAAATGGGCACAGTAGGCCTTGGCCCTCAAGGGCTGTCCTGCCGCTGAGTTTCAGATTTAGGTGTTCAACAATGCGTCTGCCTAGAATGTCCCAAACATGCTCGATTGGTTTCATGTCCGGGAAATATATAATCAATTTATTCGTATGGTTCGTTCCTCCAAAAGTAAATCATTCAACAAGTTAGCGTGATGTAGCCGGCAATTGTCATCCATTAACAAAGTCATCCCCAATTGCTGAAGTCTAAGGGACTACAATAGGTCTCAGGATCTTGTCCCTATAGCAGGGACCGGTTGGAGCTCTACTTCGAAAGATATGGGTAATGGTGCCCCCATCAATGTAGATGCCAGCATAGATGATCACTCCCAAATCTTACATTTCCGTGCTTGCAAAATCTTACACTTCCGAGCACGAATGCAGAATTGTTGCTAGTGTCTAGCTTACTTACAACTTTTTTACATGATGAAAGATCGCCTTTTCTACCCATTATGAAAAGTTTCCAATTGATTATTTAAGCACTGCACACAAAATAAACAAATAACTACGTTAGTGCGTAGTATAAAACTGCGAAACACATAAAAACAACGCATAAAGCCACAGAAACACATCCGCAACTGACACACGCGAGAACGCAACTGAAACCAGTTTGCACTTGTTTACGTCCGTGTATCAGTTGGTTAACATTGCAAAGCAATACGTTAAGAATAAGTACAAATAGAAAGTATATAAAAATCTCCTGAATAAAAACCCATTACATGTATGCTTAAATATATAAGTATTGTATATAAACGCGTGCAAAATATGTAATTATTTAGAAACTACAGTGGGTCTAACAGCTTTTCCAGAGACTGTAAAACATTTAATAATGTTTACGAACTGAGGTAAAATAACAGAAATGTGTGACGTATATTACAAAGTATATACAGTTGTCTTTTAATTACAGGTTTTAAGATGCATCATTTAAAAACTTTACTTTAAGTTTAATTTGAAGAGAAGGTTTTGTGGAAATAAATCTTACCTAGCGTTCGAACAAAAAAAAATGCATAAGTATTTTTTTCACCATGTGTTACAAACATTATTTCTATTTTTTTTATTAATAAAAGACATCAAAACTTTTAATATTTTTAAGCTGTGGACCTCCTGAAAAGAAATTTGAAAAAGAAAAGCATATTTTAAAAATATTTTAAAAAGCGGCTTATTAATAAAACATTACTGTAAAACAAATAATTATTCAAGCAATAAAAAAGCATATTAAGCATTATTTAAAATAATCAGACGTATGATGTTAAAAAAATCGTATTAAAAACAGTCAGACAACATAAATATTTGAACATTAAGCTTTTTTTTAAAAAAAAATGCTGCGGGCTATAAAATCATTTCATACAAAATGAGAGTTTTAGAAATAATTTTATACCCGTTATTTTTTTATTGTATTTGTACGTATTTGAAACTTTATCCTATTTAATTTACTGATCTGAACATCATTTTCACAAGAATCTTACAGATTTTCAAAAAAGGCCCTAAATTAAGGATATAAAAACAACCATGTCATAAATATGTTATTGAAAAATTAAGCATCCTATCGTCGTAAATATTTTAGATTTTACGAAACTATTAAATATAAGTCCTTTACATTACTGATTAATAAACAACCTGTTAAAATTATATTGAAGTATAATAAGAAATAAATAAAAAACACTTTTCTTTATAATCGAAATTTATAAAAATTCTACATGTTTCGAGCACTCGAATATGACGTCCTTGATTAGGACGACATTGCTTGAATGCCAAAACAGAAAAATTTTAAAATAAAAACATATTTTTGTCGATAAAATAAGCGAAATTGTTGGAGAAGAAATAATAAAATAGCCTTGATTAAACTTTATTAAACAATTCTATGATTTTACTTTAATAGAAACTTGGCTCAATTAAATTCCTAATTATGAATGTAGCAAGCTTTCCCAGTATTACAGTTCAAAGTAGGAATTCTATGGATTAGCGTTTATCATAAAGTTTTTACGAGTGATAGTAACTAAGTAAACTCAAACAATCGTTTCATTTCATTTTAAGTTTATGTAAGAAAGCAAGAATTAAAAGAATTATAAATGGAACTAAAAATTAAAATAATATTAATTTTACTGCGCAGTAAAATTTTTGCACCTTTATTATATTGATTTCAACCATATTTCTATACATTTATTTCTATAAAATAATATTCTATTTCATTTTAAATTATAAAGCAAAGATTCTTTCAAGCAATCAAGATGAAAAGATTTTCTTTATTTCCTGAGAAATCTTCTAAGTCAATATAATTTTGGAGCATTATGAACCATAATTTCGTTTCTGTTCACTGCAGTCTTAATAAGATGCTAAATTTAGTAAAATTATCGAGCAATATTGTTGAACCATATTATTCTTAAGTTGAGCCATATTATCACGCTTCTTAAATATGATTAAACAATACAATAGTCAACCCTAAGAAAAACTTGGTTCAATTAAGTTCCTTATTATGATAGCAGAATATTATTGAACCATATTATTAAACCATATTATCACCAAGTTAAACCATATTATCGGACTTCTTAAACTTGATTAAACAATACTATAGTTAAACTTGGTTCAATTAAATTCCTTATTATGATTGAAACAGGTTTTCCCTGTATTTTGGTTTAAAGTAAGAGTACTATAATTCAACTTTGAGGATAGTTTTTTAAGAGTATATATAGTAACTATGTAAACTAAAACAATAGTTTCATTTATTTTGAAGTTTATGAAACCAGGCAGAAGCTAAAAAAACTAATAAATGAGATGGAAAATAAAAATAATAATTTTATTGAGCAAAAAAACCCAAACTCTTATTATATCGATTTTAGCTATATTTCTGTACATTTATTTCTATAAAATAATATTCTATTCTATTTCAAATTATAAAGCAAAGATTTTTTCAAACAAACAAGTTGGAAAAGTTTTCTTTGTTTTCTAAGAAATCTTCAAAATCTATCCTTCAATATAAATTTTTTCTTACTTTCCCTCCCTATCCAATCGATTTTAAAACAAGTCTAGCTTATATTTCCGACAAAGATAGTTTTTTTGCGACCATATCATATAACGTACATAAAATCTGAATGTCAACAAGGAATATACTAAAATCAAAACATCAATTTCGAATATACTTTTTGTTTGTTTCCCATAACATTGTCTTTCAAAGTTTTTCTTCGATTATATTGTCTTTATGAAAACAAATATTACTATTCCATTTGCTTTTAAAAGCTAAAACATTTCAAAACTTTACTTTTAGCGTTTCAATAAATTGGCATAAGTTTTGTAAAAGTCTAAACATTGTCGGACTTTAGATTGGCAATAAATTCTATTTATCAATAATATAGCAATGTATTCTGTATTCAGTGGTCAAGAAACCGTTGTTTCTTACATTTTCATCAAATGTGGAACTCTAGTCATTTATATCATTTAAGTGAATTCATTGTTTCTTCAATGTAAAATAGGCTGTAAAAAATGGGTACTCAAATTTCATGAAATTTTCTTCGTTTTTGACTAAACCGCTTCCTGGTACGTACTTCGAGCGAACATTTCTTCAAAATGACTAAATAACTTTCTTCATTTCTTAGAGGAAACGAATTTCGTCAGTAATAAAGAAATATTTAGTCATTCTATATTTTCCACAAAAAAAAAAGAGCAGTCGAGTGTAATGCATCAAAATTTTCTAATAATCACATTATCGTGTGCACCATATTGCACAATCAGTGTGACCTTAATTTCACAAGTCAAATAAAACAGAAAAATAAACTACACCCCGTCCGAAGCGGAATTCGAACCTGGTACAAGACCAACTACTTGACCACCATGCAGGCGATTTGGCTTACATCGTCACCTTATTTACGATAGTCCAGTCTTTATCCCAATTTCATCATTCTAGTTGACTTTCTCCCACAATGTACTATAATGAGATTTCCAGTTGAGGGAGCATTTTCGTAAGATATTTGAGTTTCCTTTTCGTCACTAATCACGCTATTTTGTGACGAAATGATTCTCAAGATTATTGAAATTCAGCTCAACGATTGCTGAATCGTCAAAAGTGAGAGTTTTATTTCTGAGAGTTCTTTTAACAAAAAGACTTAAACAATAACATTTCTATAAAAAATTTATACTTAAAATTTAAGTACCATCAGTTATAATAAACTTAATAGTTTCTTTTTTGAACCAATTGTTACATGATTTTTTGATTAAAATTTGATTTAAAAACATTGTTTGAAGTTTAAAGAATAATATTAAAATAAAGAGACATAACGTAATTTTTTAAGTGTCAAATAATAATTTTTAATGCTTAATGCATAAATAATAATAAAAATAATGAAAGGATTAAAAAAATATTCCTTGCAGAAAAGTTAAATTTATGTCCTAAAAAATTTATATTTGTTTTAACATGTTTATTCTCCTCAAATAACCAATAGCGAAACGTTAAAAAAAGCTTTTATAAATTTCTTTACAATGTATAATTATTTTAGAACAGCTCGTAAAAAAGTTAAATCACAAATAATAAAATACCTTTTAGCCTGATTGATAATTCCGCTTACCATCCTACACCGAGACAACCAAAAAAAAACAATTTTTTTTTATTCTTTTCCAACCGTTACAAAAAAGTTTATAATCAGATACCGTTTGCTGTCATCGTTTTAACGCTTTTACTTTTCTTTTTTTATTACTTTAAGGAAGTTTTTTTATGAATGGTTTTAGTCATCGTAAAAATAAACTGAAAAAATTAAGAAAACAAATTCAATTTTATTCACCTCTGGTTTCAAATAAATTAATTAAAAACACTGCACTAAAATAAAAAAAAAGCTTCAGTAAGAACTTTTTTCTAAATTTGTTGTAGAATTTTTGCTATTAAAAAGGGTTCTATTTACGTTATTGGCTGAAACGTTTATAGGCTTATTTATGCCATTACATTTTAATTTTTAAAATACTTAAACAGGAGACATTTTAATTAAAAACTAACAATTTAAAGCAAAGGAAACTATCACGTTTTTTTAGAAAATTATTCTATAATAGCAATAATATTCAGATTTAGAAAATCATTTTACAATTTTCAACTTTAATTTTTTCTATTAAATTAAATAAATATGAAAACACTTACAGATGAAGAAATTTTGTTCATGCTAAATTTTGTAAAAACGGCATGTAAAGTTTTGTATAAACGGTAAGCCTGAATAACTTTTGATTTCTTAAATTGATCTTTACGTTTAAAGATGAATTAATGGTTTGCGAGTTCTGCTTTGAATATGCTAATTAATTAATGCAGATGATTTATAATAAACATGTTTCTGAATGAACTTACCTCCTCTTCTCACAAAACTTACATTTTTAACAATTAATTTGGGTCCCACAGTGGACTGATCGTTAAGACACGGTTCCCAGCAGATCACCGAAATCAAGCATCACTGACTACGGTCAGTGTGCGGGTGGGTGACCACTTGGATCAGTCTGCGTCGGGACCGAGGGTGTGCGGTATTGGTCTTCGTTGAACTGTTCTACCGTAAAGTGTTCGACTTCGCGTGCAGGTCGTCGGGCTACCGGAGCGGGGGTGCCATCCCCTCTGTAGAGGATCAAAATTGTGATGACATGTCTTCGGATCATCCTCAGGGGCGTTTCCCAGACTGTCGCCAATTGCCCATCGTGCAGCTCTAGTGCGACGTAAATTAACTACAACAACTACAACAACAACAATTAATTTGGATATTTATTCCACAAACTACGCACAAACAGAATTTTTATTCTGAAATGTCGGTAAAATAATCAAAGGCAGTCCGTCCATCCAATTAACCGTAAAATGTAAGTTTCGGAACTTTTTTTACCTTTTTGGTTTTGATGTTGCTCACTATTGGCATAGTTTAAATAACAGTGAATACAAATCTATTTGCTATTAAAACCATTTACAACTAACATGTTTTCTAAAATTGAACATTGGAGTTAAGTTATTTTTGTTAGGTAATGGACATATGAGTTAGGTAATGTTAGGATTTCCGCTAGGTAATGGACATTGGAATTATGTTGTGGTTGAGTTTTGTCAAATGAACAGAAAAATGTTACTTAAATAATTTATCTAGTGGTGCCACCTATCGTAAAAAAAGCGAAAATACTAAGCATTATGTTAAGCAGCTCTGTGGTACTGTCGTCCATGCAATGCGTGAATAGGAGTTTCTTATTTTAATAGTTTAATGGCACTGATAGGGGTGAGCAACATATTGAAAACTCTTTACGTCTTTAGGGATAAATATTGTGGTGCCAGCGCTGAGATTCAAACCCCCGATCAACTTGCCATGAGATTGAAAGATTAGCTCTTTCGGCCTTAGCATGTACCCAACTGCAAGACACTAATTGATTTTATAAGATGGGCCTAGTAGGTGCAGATAAAATTCAGTTTGTTTAACTGTATTAGGTGTAGGAAGTCAATAAATGATTTTTCTCTCAATTAACAGTTTAACATCATCATTGTGATTTTTGTACTGTTTCGGTTTAATAGGGTAAAATAACAATAAAATAAACCATTCTTTGGAGAAAGTTTTAACTGTATGGTGGCTCGACGCCATTTTAAAAATTAAGTTCCAATAGCTAATAGGCGCAAGCACAAATGTCAGTTTTTATTTTTGCGAATTTCAAAATACCTTTGAAGCTTAATAAGTCAATAAAAAGCTCTTTGGATACAGTTTAAAAACTTATTTTTTCAAAGATAATTCCATGTAAAAATAAGTATTTTATAAAAATTTATAATTTTTATTGTTTAGATAAATAAAGGTATACAAAAACTTATTTAATTCTAATGTGTTCGACTTTAATTGTACGTAAAATTTATTGCATGCAACTGTTAAAGACAAATTACATAGCTATTCTTATTCAGTTAAACAGTTCAACAGATCTTAAGAAACGATAATTTAAAAATAGCTTATTTTTAAATGTTGTTCCATTTAACTGAAACTTTAAAAAAAAATTAATAGCCATCCAGGATTTCAGCAACGAAAGAAAATATTATTTCTTTATCGAGAAGAAATTCATTTTAAGTGTTTTAAACTATCGTATGTTTAAAATTGAAGATATTATATTTTTGTAAAAAAAATATACAATGTATAGTGTGATAAAATAAACTGTTTAATTCAATTACTAAATGTTTTTTTTTCTCTCAATATAGAAAGGAAACAACAGTTGTCTTAAAAAATGTGTAAAGTATCCAACTTTATAATTCCACTTCTTATCTTCTTTTTCACCCTATTAGAAAAACACACCATTGATATATAGACTGGACTTTGTCCCAAAGAAAACAATGTCCTTAGTGTGACAACGAAAGGAAGAAAAGAATAACAAAAACACAAAACTTGGGATGAAATGCAATGAAAACCGGAAGAATAAAATACAACTGCAATGTATATTTTATTTTGCTCCTAGGCTTTGTTTTGATTTTGTTTCTTTTCAATTTCTTGCTTCTTTTATTTTTTTTTTCTTTTGAGTTAGTATAGTTGGAATAAAATCTTGTTTCGTTGAAGAAACAATACAAAGAAAAGAAGGTAGATTACATAGGAATGTGACAAGTTATTTGAAGTCAAATATGGATAACTTGTGAAATACATTTATAAGAGCTTATGAAAAATTCATATGATGAGATTGAAAAGATAGTAAGATATATATTAGCATTTTTGGAAGATTCCATAATTACTTTAAAGAAAAACGACAGAAATGGTCAAACATTGTGACAATAATGAAAATTGCTACGCGAATACCTAGTTTTTTAAGTCAATTTTTGAAAAATGTATGCAAAATTTTTAAGAGAAAATTATTGAAAAATATTTAGTTTTTATAATTAAATTAAAGTTTTAATAATAATTCAATTAACAGCTTACTAACAAATTCAATTAATATCAACCAGTACATTAACAGTTTTAATTATTGTCATAAAATCACATCAGCAACTGGGAGAGAATGATATATGCATGATGAAGTCATGTTGTATGGACTACACATTCTGGGAGGGAATAACTGTATTTTCCGAAAATGGTTAATAATTTCAAAAATCAAATTAATAAATGAAAAGAGGGATTATGAGAGTGGTAAATTTATTACATTCTTCGCATGTAAAATTATGTGTAACATTTTTATATGGAAATTACTGAAAAATATTTACTTTTTGAAATTGAATTAATAATTGAAAAATAATTACTTTTTAAAGTTAACTTAAGTTTCAATTACTTAATTCATAATTCATTAAATGTTTTAACTAGTATCAATCAGTTCATTAACATTTTCAATTAATATCAACCAGTTCATTAACAGTTCCAATAATTACCATTGTATGACATTGACAACTGGAAGAGAATGATACAAGATTTTAGAGTCATATTTTATTTTTTATTTTGAGAGAGAGTAACTGGATTTCTCAAAAATTGCCGATCGTTTCAAAAATCAAGATGAAAAATGAAAACAGAAGATTATGAGAACGTTCAGTTTATTGCGTTCTTCGCAACGTTCAGTTTATAATGTTCTTCGCTTTTAAGAAAAGAAGAAAAACTCTTCTTTTTATAGAGGTTTTGGAATTTGTTACGAAATAGGTCGAAAGATAGCGCTTCTTACTGGCATGAATTATAAAACAGTGATAAATTCGAAATATGGTAAGACTTATCAATTATTTAGAAAGAAAAAAAAACTTGTTTCGTACGTAGAATTCAGTAAAGCGTACCTTTCCATCCCCTCTTGTTTCTCTTGAATTAATTTTTCAAACAAACGTCTTCGGCCCAACTCATGTGTTGTACCTTTCAAAAACATATTCCATCTCCAAAATAATCATTTCATATACACTGCAAATGTAGTAGTTTTTGCACCATTTTGTAAGAAAGCAATACATAGCTGTTTTACTTTCTTGAGTTCTGAATTAAACAACAGAAACGACGCTACGACAGAAATTCGAAGAAGAATGACAGTCAATAAATATCTTAATGTTATTCGAAAATATGTAAAATCAAATGTATCCTAAAGAAAAACAATGATTCCTCTTTATAAAATCTAGAAACAACAATTTTAACATATGCATGTGACACTTGGACTGCGTCGTGTATCGAAGAGAATGTGCTGGGTGCCTTTAAAAGCGTTTTTATTTCCAATGAGCTGCACAATCAGTCTTCCCGATGAGCAGACCTAGTGCGTTCTCCAGAAGTGGTATCCACTCTTTCCGGACCACCACAATGGGTCAGATACCGTTGGCCATGTTAATTTGGACGTCTAGTTTCTGCTACACTAGATGGTAGCACCGAGACTCTATTTGGATGCTAAAGTGCAGTAGGAATTTAATTTTGCCGGAAATGCCAAGAGCCAATGAGGCACTCCAGGAATCTTTTACATGCCGCATTACCATACGACATGGCCGCTGAGGATTTTCTGCATCCCAAAAATCCAGTGCCTGGGCCGGAGACCGAACCCGCAGACTTGGGCTCAGAAGGCCGACGACAAACCAACTACCACTCAGCCACTTTCTCATCAGCCTTTAAAAGTAAAGTTCTTGAGAAATATATTCGGTAGTATAGCAAAAAAAAAGTTGAATTGTTCAACAGATCCAATTTAGACTTATACTGCTCATGTAAAGAACCATGTATCATTAATTTCATTATACTACAAAGGATAAAATGGGCATTCCATATTTTCAAGATGCATATAGATTTCTCCACCAGAAACATTTTCAATGACGAACCAACAGGCACTCCAATAAAAGGAAGTCAATTTTAAAATGATTAAATGACTTGGAAAAAGATATGGTACTGCAAACAAAAAACTATAAAACTCATAGAGATATAAGACAAGTCAGGAAAAATTTTCTTTAGAAGAACAGGCTGCAAATAGAAAACAATTATTAATATTTCTAAAACATTTTATCAACATCTTTCGTTGAAATATTTTAACAAAAGATGAAAACTTTTAAAAATCTGTTGCAGATTGACTAACTAGTTGATAGAGTTAATAATTTTACACTCGAATAATAAATCTATATAGTTATACTTTTCTTTTTTATTACAATATTAAAAAAATAAAGTAAATATTTTGAAATATTAAACTGCTTCAGTTACAATTTTCTTGCATTGTTATTACAGTAGCTAAAAGATAAGATTAAGTAAATATTTTGAAATTATAAAGGCATCTCGGAGCGAAAGACAAATATTTACCTTAATTTTAATGGTTTAGTTATTATTTTGCTTGTAAATATAAATATTTCAAGTGCTTTTGTATCAATAAGGCTTGACAAAAAATCAAGTTTGTCAATGTAAGACTTTATAATTGGAAAAATAAAGCTTTAAAATAGTTTAGTTTTGTATGTTTGACACCAGAATTCTTATTTTTTGACTACCAGATACGCATATACAAAATAAACTAATTTAGCAATTTGAAAAAGTATTGAAAAAAATAATTAAACAATAATTAAAATACCTTTTACATGAAATGATAATTTCAAATTTCATCCGACTACTCAACCCCGCAAGTTCTATTCGTCAGTTTGTCAGGCATTTAAAGTTCTATTTGCCCCACAGACGTCGAACACTTGTGACTGTAAAAGATTGCTTTATTAAAAATCTTTTCTTCTCAAATTGTAAATTTTATTACTTACGTTTTTAAAAAGTTAAAATTTAAAATTAAATTAAAAGGTTTTTTTTTCTTTTTTTGAGAAATAAGTTCTAAAACTATTGCATGGCTCCGCATTTTACATGTTTTTTTGTTAGTTTATTTTTAAGCTAATAACTTATTTAGAATTTATTAACGAATTATTAAACTAGAAATCTACACTGAAAAAAATTCCGGATCAAATTACGGTATAAAATACCGGTACTTTGGGTGCTTCATCTGTAGAAACGTTTTTTTTCCGTAAAATCTATTTCTACCGTAAAATCCATTTTTACTATCAAATCCATTTTTACCGTAAAAATCATTTCTACCGTAAAATATTATACCGCAATTTTTATAGAAATATTTGTTTATTTAGAGTGATTCAGTGGTTTTATAGTAATTATTACAGTAAAAATTACGGTATATCAGTTTTTTTTTTGTTTCGTAATATGTTAAAGTATTTTTACATTAAAAAGATGAACTATTCTGTAAAAAGTACCGACACCCTGAAGGCCGGTACTTTTTACCGTAATTTGATCCGGAATTTTTACCGAGTAAAGTAAAATTGCTTATTTTTTATTACCTTTATAGAAGTTGGTGACCCAATTTCAAAATTAATATAATTTAATCAAATCAATGAAATTATTAATTAAAATCAGCTGGATTATTAAAAAAAATAAGTCAACAGTTAAACTTTTGTCTTACAATCAAAAATAAATATTTTTGAAGGACAATAAGTCATTGTTTCAAAAATATACACAAATAAATTGTTTCATAAATGCTCGAAAAACAAATATTCAATTTAGGTGTAATCTAATTAGAGGTATATAATTAATATATGTCTATTTTTAGCTAGACGTTAGATTATTTGTTATACTACAATTTGTTATACATTTTTTCTCTTCTTTAAGAAACATAAGTCATTGTCTAGAAATTATACTTTCAAATTTAATTACTTAGTTATACAAACAACGTACCTTTAGCTTTGATATTTACTTAATTAGGAATATTTAGGTAAGAAAAATAGATTTCAGATTTCTTATTACATTTAAATCCTACTTAACATTCATTATTCATGAAATATTTTAACTTAATTACTCTTTTTGTTTGTATTCTTACAAACTTCGAATATTTAAAGATAAATTTCTTTTTAAATTGAACACTAATTGGTTTGCCATTTCAATATCTTTTGGGAGATTATGTTGTATTGTGTATAAGTTTATTTTATCCTATAATTACATTCAAAACATTAACTGTAAACGGGCATTGTTTATGTTATCTATTAAAATTGGCAAATTGATTTAATTCTTTTCTTACTTATATTAATGCATCAAAATATTTTCACAAAGAAAAATTAAAATAAAATCTGTTTCAATCATATCTCTACTTTATTATTAAACAGACAACTTTAAGAGACTTAATTATTTAATTAAAATACACTCATGTATTGAATATGCTAACGAGAAAACAAAAAATGTCTCAGCATACACCATCATTTCATATTTATTATGGTTAAAACTTTTATAATACTTTTTTAAACCACACAACTTAAAGAAACATCCATAATTTAAGAAATAATTCACTTTTATTTACTTAAAGCGTATCTTACATGTGCATATTTTCATTTATTTAAAAATATTAGAATTCATTTTTATCTCCCTTTAAATCGGGTTTGATCTAATTTATATTTTCATTAAACTCATGCCATAAAAAAGATTTTTAATTTAAATCAAATATAATTTTTATAAGAAAATTGTTGACTTAATCCAATTTTTTTTAAATAAATTTTGAAGTCCAAAATAGTTTTATGCATATATTTTTTAAAGAGTAATTCTTTTAAAGTCAGATTTTATTGATAAAAGTTTTATTTAAAGAAATAATCAAAGGGTAAATTATTGTACTTCGAAATAGACTAATGAATGAATAAAATTAAAGACTAAAAGTGGAGAAAAGCAACTTTAAACTGTTAAATTATAATTTACTCTGTACGTAAAATAACTGTGTAATAACTCTGTACGTACGTAAAATAATGTGCAGCTAATAAACATATTTCAATTCAACCGTATAGTTTTATGTTTATCTAAATACTTTGTGTGCTCTTAAAATAAATTAAATACGTACTTAGTGTTTACCAATATTGAAAAAACACTTTTTATGATGAGAGAATCGAATCTTACCATAATTTTTTTCTTCATTTTAAACTGATATAAGCAGATTTATTCTTCCTTGAATATGTAAATGACAAATTACTACCCTGTCTTTAAAATGTTAAGCTTGAACAAAACTAATTCTGATTTTATTTATTCGGTGATCAGTTTGCAATACAAATAATAATTTTTGAAACATTTTAGTTAAGAATGTGAACTATTTTACCTATATTGTTGTTTTTTAATAATAATATGTACTGTTAATACATTTTATCAGATGATTTCGTTGGTAAATATAAAAAAATCAAGCAAAAATCGAACTTGATTTTTTTTATGACTTTATGATTTTTTAAGGAAAATTATATATTTTACGAACCCTGCTTTAGATAAAGAAGCAAAAAAAAAATTTTTACAAAGCAAAGAGAGTGTCATAACCATTTTTTACAACTGGAACATATTTTTTAAAGAAAAGTATAGAACGAGTTTCATGAAAATATAAAAATACAAGGATTTAAATATATTCTGAAATTAAATTTGACATTTGTGGTTGTCTACTACTGCGAACTAGATTTTCATTAAAATTGAGTGATTGCATAGTTAATTTCATCTAACAAAAAGAAAAGTTCTACTACTCCTAAGAGGCCTATAGGGAATCACAAAATCTATAAAATACGAAATTTAACAACTTTCTGCTTAAAAAATATGGTTAATATGATGTTTATCATTGTCTGATATTATCTGGAAGCATAAAGTCGCGCATACAATTGATGCATATGGCGTTCTATGTATCTTGAAAGCTGCCTTACAATCAAGATAGACGAACTCTTTAATCTACTCTCTTCCCACCCCAAGGAAAGAAGTCTCAAAAATATAAGTCTAGCGTCTTGAGAGGTCGAGCTAACTTGAAAATTCTATTTTCTGGTGGACTTTTTTTTTATTCGATTAGTAACAATTCACTTGTAGTGTAAAAACTTTCTAGTATTAACTTTCTAGTAAACTTGTAAATTTCTGGTATTTATTAGATTAGTAACGATTTAACCCTTTGACACAAATTTTTTATTAAACATATTTTTCATACTTCTTTTATTATTTTGAATTAATTTACATCAAAATAAGTGAAAAATTTTCTATTTAACATTTTAATAATTTATGGTTACGAAATACTGCATAAAACACCGGTGTCTAAAGATAAAGTATTCTTAACACGGTTTACTTCCAAACAATTATATTTTAAATGTGATGTTATCTAGATCTAAGAAAAACAGTTAATCATTATTGCAATTTCCTTAACTTACGAAATGCATTATTGCTAAATTTTTGAATATGAATGGGAAAAAAATTAAAACTATTTTATTTAATTTTTTGGGATTTTAATATTTGAATACAAATATAATTCCAATAATCTAGACTTCTTAGTAACTATTAGACTTTTCTTTATAATTAAAAAATTCCAAAATATATTTTTGCTTCCAATTAGAGTGTCAATAATATATAAAAGGGACACCAGTGTCCCATGTACGTCAAAGGGTTAATGTTGTGTTTATTTCCAATGTTTTATTCGTTATCGCCAATTTAATGTGAATGGCCACTGCATTTTTCATTAATTTGCTCTCGTCTGTTGCCGGGTGATATAGGTAAGCAAGGAAAATTGAAAAAATGACTATTTAGGTACCTGCTTTCGTTTCCTTTTGTGTTGACTTCTTTTTCGTGCTAATAAGCTATTAGGATAAAAAAAAGTTAGAATAAAAAGTATAGTTTCTACATCCCTTTTAAAGTTTTTGACAATTTCTTCCTACTTACACCATATTTAAGTCAATGAACAATTCCAGCTCTTGGTTATATTTTCGTTCTCTAATCTTTGCTAGTAGATGCCCACAGATTCCATGCTTCTCGGCAACTTTAAAGCAGCCATCTATTCGACAAAATATTCCTAAATTGTTTCTGCAATTAAGACCAGAAGCCAGTCCTTACGAAGAAAAAATTCCATTTTTAAATAAAAACCTCAAATTTAACTTTAGACCCATTTTTTGTTGTTATTTTTTTATACTGATCACTTTATAGAACTTCTATTACTGGAACATCGTACACTCTAAAATTTTCTGGATCAAATTACAATAAAAAGTACCTTTACCATAAATTTCATTTTATACCGGAACATGCTACGGAAGAAAAAATCTAACATATCGTAATTTAATAATACCGTAAAGTAATAATACCGTATCGTAATTTAATAATACTGTAAAGTAATAATACCGTATCGTAATTTAATAATACCGTAATAATAATTACCGTAAAGTCTCTGAATAGCTCTAATTAGATAAATATTACTGAAAAAATTACGGTATAACATTGTACGGTAAAAATGAATTTTACGGGTGACCGTAATTTGATACGGAATTTTTTACAGTGCATCCCCTACTAACACCCTAAAACATTTTCCTTTCCAAAAAATTAAAAATTTAATAATTTCGTCTTTATTCAGTTAATACACTCACAACTGAATAACGACAAAATCATATTAGAAAATTAGTTTAAATTGCAATTATTCAACAAAGAATCGTTGTATAAAAATAATTATTTATATACAACCCCTCTAAAAATTCTTACAAACTTTTCTCTTTCTATGAGCACATTACTTTTAGCACCTAAATCACTTCCTAACCAATAACCCGTTCCATGAGAGTCATCGTTTCAAACTCTTCTTCTTTCGACGCAAATCTTCAAAATGGCTTCCATGACAAATGAAGTGCAAATGTCCATTTTGATATCCACTGCTGTTGCCTATCAATCGATACATTTTTCTTTAGAAGAAATTCTCTCAAGTTCTAAGATTACCTAGTTTGTAAGAATAAAAACTAATGAGACATTCATTCAGAGTAATGTTTTTTTTCTCATACTTTTCGTTGAAAGATTATGAGGTATTCTTTTACATTTTTTGAACGCGTGATTTAAATGTTTACATGGCTATAAAATAAATATTAACTTAATCTAAAAAAGAAAGAAAATTATTTTTCTTGTAATAGAGAAAAAAAAATCTGGTAAAATTACCACAATGTAAAGTAATAACATTTCTGGTAAAAAGAAAGAAAAAAATTATAAAAGCAAAATATATGATACTTAAAGCATCTATTTGGTAATCTTAACGTTCATATGGCGTCGGTTCACCAAAAATTCTTGTTTTCAAAGTTTTAGTCCTTATTACCACACATTTAATAAACAATACAAAAATTGAACGGTAAAAAAGAGCCGGTACTTTTTACCATAATCTATACTTTTACCCTAATCGGTACTTTTACTGTAATTACTGTACTTGAGCTGTGATGGCTCAGGGAATAGAGCGTTCTTCTTACATCCAATGAGGTGAACCGGGTTCGAATCCCAGCGATGGCAGGTCGATACGAATTCCACATCCGGCTTGCATCAACCTCAGTGCTGACGTAAAATATCCTCAGTTATAGATGGATCATGGGTTAGAGTCCCCCTGCAATCGGACTAACCGTGAGAGGTTTTCGTGGTCTCTCTCATTATGTAACGCAAACGCGTGCTAGTTCCATCAAACAGTCCTTCCACGAAGGCAAATTTCTCCCAATACTTGATCCAGGAGTTCTCTTGTCTTTTGAATTGGGCTCAAAATTGCAAGGCTACAGAGTTGAACATTAGTAGTCATCAACCCAAAAAATTGGGTTGACTGTTATAAAATAAAAATAAAATTACTGTACTTTTACTGTAGCTTTTACCAATACTTTTTACTGTAATTTAATCCGGAATTTTTACTACGTATTTTGAAACAATCCAGAAGACAAGGGACCGTTTTTCACGTTTCTAAGTTTGAAATTACCATATATAAAGAATTTTTTTATTTCATTCTAAAAAAATTCTTAATTGTCAAGAATTCTTTTATTGTCATTCAAATGTAAAGCGTATGTTAAACATATTTAAATGTATATGATATTATACATCTACTTATCACATATATTCAATTACAATTATTAAAACATTCAATTTATTATTTGTAGATTATATAAGAATGTCGTTTCGAACTTTTAAATAAAAATAAATTTATTACAATAATAATTATAATAACTACATAATTTTATTGTTTCAATCATATGAATTAATGTTCGAAAAGTAGATTTAAAAAACAGCAGCCACTTTATCAGATGATATCATACATACGATGCTTTCTATTAATTAAATTATATTTTACTTGATTAATTTACAATTAATTTAAAAGGAAAGTAATTAGAATGGGGATTTTTTTTAATTTCATAAAGCGAAATAAATGTCTGAACTGACAATTTTATTTCAACAGGCATTATTTCAAGTAAAAGGAAAAAGAAAAAAAATACAATGATTCACTTAATTTACTGAAAAGTCATTAAATTTTATTAATAAATTTAATTTTGTTTCCTTAAGAAGAGATGTATTAATTAAAATGTTTTCATAAAGCATTTTATAAGTGTTGCTCTAGGATTAGATTTTATCTTTAAAAAATAAGATCAATATTAATAAAACTGAATGGAAATAGATTAAACTTTTCAATCATTACTTCTGATCATTATTAAAAAATAAAAATTTTGCTCATTGAGAAGTATTTAAAAATGCAAGAAATCTTTTATAATCATTCTTTCGTTTTTTTATGTTCAAAATGAAATGCGAGAATAATTTTTAAAATTACAAAGCCAACTTATTTGCAGAATGTGATAAGGTTTTATTATTTCTTGCACATTCTGTGAAAACCCACTAACTGTGTATAAGGTTTTTTTGAAGAGTAAAAATATACCACATATTAGAAAGTATTATCTACCATTGTAGGAAACGTTATCCACCATAAATAAACCACGCATAGTAGAAATAGTTTATGGCAATATTGGTTTCAGTAACTCTCTAATTTTATGCTGGCAGTTTAAAATTCCTCAAGTGAGTCTGGTAGATCTTCCACCACCAAATTTGAATTTTTCCTCTCGAAATGCATACGACCACATGGCATACTTTCTTGACCACTAACTCATTCAAAAAAGTGCACGCTGGGTAAAAATCAGGGATATCTTTCCACGATAAGTGCTGACAGCTTTATGAATCCACTAAAAATGTAGGAAATCTTATTTTTCAATTTGCTTCTTCATGGGGTATTTTAATAGAATACAAAAGGGAATAAATTTCTTACATGCGAATACACATGCGAATGTATGCATGCGAAAATATACTGTAAATAAAAAACTTCAAATGGTGCCGTTACGCCTTAGAGTAAGCCGTGAATTTTTCTGAATCAGGAAATCTACATGAACAGAATCTAATGGGCTAATAAGGATATTAATTTCAATTTTCTTCCCATAGAATAAAATTCATAATGTTGTTGTTGTTCACGTATGCCTGTTTAGGCAGAGTGTGCGATTTTTGTTTTCCAGTTTCGCCATCTATGGCCAAGAATTCGACTTCTGCCACACCATACGTAGCACCTGTTTAAAGGGCGAACCCATTCAGACATCCATTCACTCATCCACAGATCGTAATTTTGACCTGAATCAGAGAGCGATCGATCTCCAATCTAGTACCTCCGGAGGTATTGGTTTGTTAGGGGAACATGGAGGACTTTTACGACTCGACAGATTTAACGTGCATCAGTCCCTTTACTACACGAGGAGTCTTCGGCCGGCGGGGTTCGAACCCACGAACTCTCGGACATGGGCCCAGCGCCCTACCGACCAGGTTATCCCGGCCTTATCAAATTCATAATAAAAGTCCTTTAAGGTTAAGAATAAAGTATAAAAATCTTCGTCTACACATTCAGTAGACGGACGGTAGTCAGATAATGCATTACAATGCTCTAATTTTGGTTTAAATGTAGGAGAATCTTAAAATTTTTCTCTATTCGCTTATGTAACGTAAAAAAGATTAGTTTCGACCAAAAATTTCTTTCATATGTCCCTAAAATAACTGGTGCTTTTGAAAATCAAAAAAAGGAACAAAAAACGTTCAGTTTGCTGCATTTTGCTTAGAAATTTAGGCATTTGTGTCTTAGTAAATTTCAAAATTATATACAATGTTCATCAATAGAGAGTGGTGCTGATTTCAAAAATATTTGAAGGGCAGATCATTCAAATTTAAATATAATTACGAGCTTCAGTGAATGTGATCCTCAGATGACACAACGTTGTTACTGATAATGCTTCACAGTTTTTCTGAGTAAAGCAGCACTATCAGTTGAGGAAGAAATGACTTGCTGAAATAAATTACTAGTTTCCTGAACAGTACACAGCATACCATATACTCACATTGACTCACCTTGTAATTTTCTCATAAATGTCCCCTTGTCTCTAGAGTAAGTTTCAAAATTAAGAGAAAAGAGAAACTGCTCATTTACAACGGAAAAGTTAGGGGTTTTTTGTGTAAACTCAATTGAAAACGGAAAAGGTGCATTCAAAGTTTTATAAAAGTTGGGTAAAGCTTGGTTGGGTTTATAAAAAAACTTAAAACATACATTTTAAATAATATCTCTATAACCATTTTGACCTGCGCATTTTTTTTTTAAAACTTATCATCTATGAGATAAGTTTAATAATTTCATTTCAGATTATTTTTTATATTTTTATAATGATAAACTGAACATTGAGAAATATTTTTTTTTCAAAATTAGTAAAACAAAACATAAATTTTGTGTAGGAATTATAAAACAACCTATTATTATCTAAATTGTTTAAATCCGTGACATCTGTTAAGCCTATGGTTAGTATTCAAACTTGAAACCTTCGAATTGAAATTCTGCAATAAAAAGTACCAATTTAACATTACTAACCCTCGAAAACTTATGGGGAAAAAGTGAATTAAGTAAGAATTCATTTTCTAAACGCTTTTGTAATCATACTTTAAAATAAAATTAAAGAATTAATATAAATGCAAGAAATTTCAAACAACCGCCATGTCAGGTATATTAGACTTAAAATTATTTTTTAATTTTAATTAACTTAAATTTAGCATGACCCCTTTTTTTAAAACTCATAAATTACCACATATGAGTTTTTCTCTAAAAATTTCATTAAAAATCTTGTCTTTAAAGAAATATATGACAAGAAGTATGCACGAAAAAGCTCCTTCGCTTTAATTTTTCTAATATGTCTTGTCATATGAAGCAGAAGAAAAACAGTTTAAACTAAAAAAAACTTACGTTTTAAAAAAAACCACGGTCTTATTAATAAAATTACTCTCTCCAATGAGACTCATAGTTTCAGTAACGTAAAAAGGTGGCTATATTTAAAATATCAACCTTAATTTATGCACCTAAAACTTTTAAAGAAACTTAATTACACAATTCATTTTAAAACTAAACTTAAACAAACTTTTTAAGATTTTTTATTTGGGTAAACAGTTGAAAATTTAATTATATATTTTGCATAATGCTTAAATTTATGTTTAAAAAAATTATTATTATTTAACTCGATTATAAAAATTATTAATATTTAATTCGAGATATTGTCATCTTAAATATGACAATATCTCGAGTTAAATATTTAGATATTTTTGAATAACAATTATATTTATATTATTTACGATTTACCCAAATTAATTAATTTAATTCTAATCAATTCAAAAATTGTATTCTTAATTCCCTTTATAATTTTCTGCTACACATTTTAAAATGAGATTTTTTCCAGTTAAATATTTTGTTAGATATTTTATTTGATTGTTGTAGTTGTTGTAGTTCATTTACGTCGCACTAGAGCTGCACAATGGGCTACTGACGGTGGTCTGGGAAACATCCCTGAGGAAGATTCGAAGACATGCCATCACAATTTTGATCCTCTGCAGAGGGAATGGCACCCCCGCTTCGGTAGCCCGACGACCTGTACGTGAAGTTGAGCACTTTACGGTAGAGCAGTTTAACGAGGACCAATAACGCACACCTTCGGTCCCTACGCAGACTGATCCAAGTGGTCACCCACCCGCACACTGACCGTAGCCAGTGATGCTTGACTTCGGTGATCTGCTGGGAAACGTGTCTTAGCGATCAGTCCACTGTGGGACATATTTTATTTGAAGTTAATATCTACAGTGAGGATGATTTATCAATTAATTTTTCTTTTAGTTTTAGTTTTCTTTTGCACATCCTAAGATAAACGATATTTCTATCTAAATATTTCGTTATTTTGCATAACAATTATTTTTGTGTTAATGATGATTTACCAAATTAATTGAAATAAATTAATTAAAATAATTTTAATTAAAAAATATTATTCTTAATGTCCTTTATAGTTTATTTACACAATTTAAAATGAGACTTTTTCTTGTTAAATATTTTGTTAGATATTTTTCATGAATTTAATATTTAACAAACTACTAAGACAAAACTAAATGACAAATTATTTATATGATGTTTATCACGTCAAAAAACCCCATTTAGCATGGTCGCAACCAGCATTTTATCTTTGTTGAACCTGTTGTTGCTTCCGGCAAAACTGGAAGTTAATTTTAAACCATCGTATTTATATTAACAAATCCTGCAGAACTATTTCAAAAATTATTTGAAATAGCTTGGAAAAATATTTGTTGAAAGAAGAATGCAGAACTGAAAATTCGATAGCTATTTTAAAAAGTATTTGAAATAGCACTCGAAATTACCAAGGACCCCTTATGGTCGCATATCCATATTCTTCTTTTTCAAGAAATTGCATGTCTTATGCTTTTACAAATATCGCAATAATATAGAAACTTCTTTAAATCATGCTACTAATTCATTGCTCTCCTTACCCCAAATGCAATCAATGCAGAGCAATTAACTTACCCTAAGTATTGGTTTTGAATACATTATGTCATATATAGCTATCTACTAACACGTGATTGCTGACAAACATGTAAAATTAGACTTTTTTAACCACATGACGTAATACCCACGTAACACTTTGAACAACCCTTCCATTGGCGTATTTTAATCTATCTTCGAATCCTGCTAAAATTCTTAAAATTTAGAATCTCGCCAATTCCCTCAAAAGGAGTCGCATACTTATATATTAGAGGTATTTTAATGAAACTATGCGCTAGATTTTGTGAATTGTAAATATTTTTTTATTATTCACACTAAAATTCTGTCAAAAAAGTTCCTTATTTTATATTTTATAAAATGGTGTGTACAAAAATGTTTAAAATATTTTGAAATTACCCCAGAATATGACGAAATGACGCTAATGAGAGGTGAATGCATCATGAGTATCAATCCTTATGGAAAGAAATATTACGTCAAATACGATGGTTGTTGTAATTGTTGTAGTTATAGCTAATTTACGTCGCACTTGAGCTGCACAATGGGCTATTGGCGACGGTCTGGGAAACATCCCTGAGGATGATCCGAAGACATGCCATCACAATTTTGATCCTCTGCAGAGGGGATGACACCCCCGCTTCGGTAGCCCGACGACCTGCACGTGAAGTCGAGCACTTTACGGTAGAACAGTTTAACGAGGACCAATACCGCACAACCTTGGCCCCTACGCAGACTAATCCAAGTGGTCACACACCTGCACACTGACCGCAGTCAGTGATGCTTGACTTCGGTGATCTGCTGGGAACCGTGTCTTAACGATCAGTCCACTGCGGGACTCAAATACGATGGATTAACGTTTTTGGATTAACGATGGTTATCGTTTGAATTAACGTCTGACAGTAAGTAAAGGGGGGGGGTAACTTCTTGTGAAGAACACGTATGCTTTTGGAAGAACTGTAACTCTTCCGTCTATACCTTACTAAACTCTATTACAATTTAGTATAATAAATGGAGCTTTTCTTTTTTCCTTTTTTTTTTTTTTGTATTTTTGTGTTTAGTTGCATTTTTACAATTTTTTTTATTGATATTCGCATGCGAAACTTCTCACTTTTTTGACTGCGTTGTCACACTGCATGCAGAATAGTAAGAATTGTAGTTCTATGCCCATCTTCCCAAACTGATCGTCTTACACCGAACCATCCAATAGTGATAACCTAGTGATAAGGTTACATAATGGTTGCAGTTGCATAATGAATCTGCATACATGACAGCTGTATCTGCATATTACATAACAATACATTTACATCGGCTTAATTTAAAATTTTTTGAATTATAGATACCGGTTATTTAGATTCAAACATGCTTCTCAATATCTTGAAAAAAAATATTTGAAAATTTCATAAAACTACAGCTTTTAATTTCGAAAACTTGTGATGAGTTAAACCATTAATGATGCCTCCTGTTTCCCACAGGAAAAAACCACAATCAAATTAGTTTTACTTTTGTTACTAAATTAAGATAGGAACAAAATGCATAATAGTTATATGAACGTAAGGTTCATGGTTCAAATATAACAAATTTCCAGTAAAATGTTAATTTTTACTGGCAATTTGTTACATTTACAAAGTATTGGAAGCGGCGTAAAAAGGAAGAAAAATTCAGGAACTTATACGTGGTGTAGACTAAAACAGAAGAGCATTCAGTGAGTGTGCTTGTGGCTTTAGCTAATTCATGAAAAATCGTTCACTAGTCACAAACAAAATAATTTAAATAGCTTTATACAACGTCGTTAGTGTGTATTCCAGTGTCGCGATTTTCCAGACTCCACGTAATTATTGATTGAACAACAATGCAAATTTCATTTAATTTTTTATTTAATTTTTCATTTAATCCGTCATTTTTCGAATTAGACAAACTCAATAACAACAATAGCTTCATGCAGCGTTAAACCAAAATACAAAAAAAACTGCAGAGCATAAAACAAAACGTACAGAATATTTCTTTTCCTATTGTCAAACATAATCTTTATATAAGCTTCCAAATATGTTGAGTATTATAGAGATTCTATGCTTTTATAAAGCAGTATACTATTCATATCTGAATATACATACATCGATAGTATACGATGAAAATAAATATGGGGATACTGTAAGTTATGGATTTGATCATTCAATGCAATAAGTTTTATTTTTTTTAATATAGTTTCGTTTTTAAATAATTTTACCATGATTAGCTTGTTTATTTTGATGGTTGAAAGAATTTAAAAAAAAAACAGTGTACTATACTTATATTGCTCAAAGAAAACATTTTTAATAAAACTTACAACACCACACTTAGAAAAGAAATCACTGCTTACAAACTTACTGCTACAAAAGAAGTCAAAGTAACTCCGAAACAAATAATTGTCAAATTTTGAAAACAACTAGCAAGTAATCAAAATTAAAACAGCACATACTTGTTTTTAATAAAATGCATAGTCTAAAAAGTGATGCAGGGGGGAAATGTGTGAGAGATATTTATTGATACGTTCTATTCGATTAAACACTTTTAGTATGTGGCGAAATAAACAAAAAGTGCAATTAAAATTACCAATCTCCTGATTAAGTTATTGAAACAATATTTTTCAAAATACAACCCTTTTTAACATTGAAATAGCAAATTATCATTATGTGTCCTTGCGACCACCACTGTATAAAGCTTTCTAACTCTGCCTGGACTGCTGTGTACATCTGTGGTAGGTAGAGCATCCTACTACGAACCCGGAGATCCTTGGTTCGAATCCTTCCGGCAGTCAGCGAATATTCTCTCTCATACACGCATTCCTACCTCTGCATAACTTAAGAAGCTATGTATTTTTCTCAAAAATGAGTATATACTGCTTCAATCTTGAATACATTTGGTTTCTAAAATTTATTTGAAGCTATTCTTTGCTCAATTTTTGAGCAAAGAATAGCTATTTCACAATGCACGAAGATGACTAACTGAAATATATCACATAACCATGTAATATTTCTACGTGTCTCCTTATATGGGTACGTGTCTTCATATATATATATCTCATATATCTGTATATATGTGTTTATTTACAATGCCGACAAAAACTACAATTTTTTTTAAGTGAAGATAAGATGGTTTAGAAAAGCGTGCTCACCATAACCATAGAATATTTCTACTTTCACTCAAACTTGGATAGAATTCTTTATCTATTAGTACTGGAAAATGAGAAGATCAATACAACTGCAACTGTAAAGTATTTAACCGGCACTTCACTGCATCGAATAATAAACGGATTTATCTACTATATGCTGTACTTTACAAACAAACCTAAAATAAGAGATAAAAGTACAAGTTTGTTATCAGAAACCAAATATTGACAAAATTAAAGGCTTATGACAGCTAATTAGATTTTCTCCGAATGTTATTTTAAAGATCTGTTTATTGATTCAACAGAAAAGCAAGGCCAATTCAATTAACGAAATTCCCAGACAGAAATCTCATTTTGTATGCTGTTTACAAATCTTGAGAATGAAATTCATGCTATCTATATACCGTATACAAAAGAATTTTTTAGATGGATGGTTGAATTCTTTTCAAAAGGTTTCCCATTGTGTGGTAGTAAAGCACTGAAGAAAATAAGAAGTAACCAAATCAAATTGGGGATTTTTCTCCTTGAAATAGAGAAAAATCTGAAATGGAAAATCCCTTTATAGGGAACATTCCACGCTAACACTCGCTTTTCAATATATAGATCCATTTTCTCTCAGCTTTTTTTTTTCCTTCTGTTCTACTTCTAGCTCATGTTGCCACCTAATAATGGCCAAATATCGAAACTGTCTCATTCGCACTTAGTTCAAGATGAAATATTTTTCCCGATTTTATCACTGAGTTCTTTAGCTATAAAATGGCTTTTCTTTCTGGGAACTAATAAAGTGAATGCTTTAAGAAAGTTATAAAATATTTTCAACTCGGAAGCAATGAAAACAACAGAAAAAAGAGAAAACTTTTTCTTAGAATCTGAACTCTCGGATTCTTCAGTTAAATTGGTTTAAAAAATGTCATTTTTTAAAGGTTAGAAAAGCGTTTGGAATTTTTATCAGGAAAAGTGACGAACATCCTTTAAATTTAATGTCACTTTCTCCTTTTTTTCTTTTAAAAACATGCAGATTTGTCTTAATCAAATTTACAAGCATAAAGTGCTTAATTTGAAACAAAATTAAACTAATTTTGTAAAATAAAAGGAAATAATTTATTCTATTTCGGATAAGGAAACTCTACTTATTAAAATAATTTAGTGACTTTCTCTTAGGAAATATATTTAATTAAATACCTGTTAAATTAAGTTTTGATTCACTTAGCTTTTATTACTTAATACAAAAGTGAAAAAAAACTTCATTCATTCAAATGTTTTTGCCAATCAAATAGGGTTACGTGTTTCTTTTTTTTTACATTCAGAAAATTTAGCTTTGTTATTTTTGTATGCTTTATATCAATTTTTAATTATTTACTTTCAATGTTTATTAAAAACAAATTTTCTCTCTTCAATATTTTTAATTGCTTGAATACGGAATATTATCAAAAGTAAGAAAATTTATATACACACTTTCAATTATATTGATCTAGATTTTACTATATTCGGTTCATCTCTATATTCAATTACTGTTGAAAGTTTAACAAATAATTTATGTACTCATAATTTTAACAAACAACGATTTTCAAAAGTTTTTCTAAATATTGTATCGCTTCCGTACCTCAAATATTTTTTAACTGATTTCTCAAGTACTTAAAAAAAAGTAAAAAAAATTTAAGAGGTTTTTTAATGTTTATTTTTCATTAATTTTGGAAATATTGTTGTAGTAGCTTTTATTTCAGTTCTATCACCGTTAAAAACATTACCTAAATGATCACAGTTAAAAGTATTACATAAAAACACTTCAAGGGAAGCAGTTTTAATGACCATTATTTAATTGCTACAAGCTGAATACCCGTTCCTTGTACTGGATTTAAAAAAAGAAATGATCGATGATTCAGTATTAATCAACTCTATGAAATTATGCACAAAACTGAAAAATATATACAAACACAGTTAATTTAGCTAAAAAAATTCCTTTTTTTTTAATTTTCAACTCTTCCTGGTAACTTTACATTATAAGATTAAGAAAAAACATGCTTTTAGAAGTTAATCCCTTCACAATGAAGATAAATCATATTTAGTATCATTTGGCAAATTGCTATTGGTCGATGTCAACTCATTGTCAGAAATTACCATAATCAACAATTTTCTTTTCTACATATCTCATTCAGAAGGCAGCAAAAACCTATTTCCACAGAGATATCTTGATACAAACTGTAGTATATTCAGTATTTATTTAAAAAAAAGAGAAAATTCTATCTCAGAATCTGAACTCTCGGATTCCTCAGTTAAATTTGTTAAAAAAATGTCATTTTTTAAAGGTTAGAAAAACGCTTAGAATTTACACAGTGTCTATTATTGAAATTAACTTAGCAACGATGGCGTTAATTATAATAAAACAATTTTTATGAGTCTTCCAGATGAATGAGTACCTTTTCTCTATTAATTTAACACTTTAAAGCAATTGTTTTTTTTCAATTAGTACCTATTACCAGTTTTAAGTAATTGTAATTTTCTAAACAATTAATTATGACACTAATATTTTTATAATAATTTAGGTGGACGAAACAATATCGGTACTTATATCGAAAACTAAAAAAAACCGTCAAACTGAATTGACGCCAGTAATGCTCAATTAAATGTGGCCTTAAATACTTCTGTTATTGCCGTTATAAGAACTGTGGTAATGAGAACCCATTATACCAATGTGCATAGCTTTTGGTACTGTGGTAATAAATTTTTTACCGACCTTCGAGGCGGATAATTACCTTAATATCACCATCATACATATTCATAATCCTTAATATACAATCTTTATTTTTTTATCATTTGTTGTGTATTCCAGTGCATCTTACTACTATTAAATTTGCAATAATCTGAGTTAGATGTTCGACTTACTAAAAGAAAAATTAACTATATAGTATACACTTATTATTTAAAATGTGATATTCAAAATTCCCCATAATACTTCCATGGCTTAATAGATATTTTATGTTTTATTTTTATATTACACTAGTGGACTGCACCCACTGCTCGCTGACGCTCGCCAACCCCCGAAAATTGCTACGCAATTTTACATGGTTTGCTTCGCAAACCAAGCTCGTTTCGCTCGCTACTAACTTAGGTACATTGCAAATGCACAAAATTCTAAGAATTCAAAACAATCATTCAAATCCATATAAAAACTTTTTTCTTTTTAGTAAATACTAAGTCATTAAAATAAATTTGAATTCAAATAAATGACATGTAATTTGTTAAACCTATCAGAAATGTGCTATAGTATAATTCGTGATGTAAATCAAAAATCGTCAAATAAATCCGTAATATATAAATTCGTGAAAAAAAGCACTTTCGACAAAATACTAAAATAGATATTTCGACAAAATACTAAAATAGAGATCTATCGACAAAGACGGCTCACTTCTGCCTAGCTTAATAGTATGAGATTGCCGCAGCTGATGCTTTCAGGTTATTTCAGTTTCCATTTTTAAAAGTGCTATATGTTGAGTCACCTCAGCTAGATTTGGCATGAGACATTTTAGCGGTAATCATTGGTCGATTCGCCGTGTAAGAGAAATAGTAACGTAAACAAAACAAAGCAAACGTTGCCACCGGAGGAAAAGAAAAACAGCCAAAATTTGGGAGCCACGTAAGAGAATTATATATATTAGATTATACTCTTTAGCTCGTTAAGGCTCGTTATTTTTTTGGCAATATATCATTTTTTCATCGAATGAAACATATTTCTATCATTTGTAACAATGTTTCTACAATCATATAAAGTATCATGTCCTCAACTAATATTATCACAGACATCAATTATTCATGTTAATGTCAGAGGTATCTTGAAACTACGAAATAACATTAAAACTTCAACCTCAAGAACTTACATGCAGTTTATATGAACCATAATGATATCTAACATTTACTTCTAAGAGCCTATTGTATTTGAAATATCAAAAAAATTTTTAGTACTTTTACTGTTTAGCTCGTTAAGCCTCTTTATTTTATTTTTATTTTATTTTTTTGAAATATCTCATTCGAATGAAACATATTTCTATCATTTATACCAATGTCATCATTGACATTGATTATTGATATTTCTCCTTACGAAAAAAATATTTGATGCAAAGTACTTCGTTGAAAAACTGAGTAATTTCATTCCATCTTTTCTGCCAACACAAGAAGAACAAATTACATATCCCAAATGAGAAAGAAAAAATTGGAGTTCAGAAAAAAAATGGTGACTCTTGTTAGTTTCTTCATGCCTTCAAGGAGAAAAAACTTAGAATAAAATGAGTAATCATTTGTCATATTAACCTTTAAAGAATGTCCTTCGTTTATGGAACAAAAATGAAAGTTCTGTGCCATTTTCATTACTAAAAAGAGTTTCCTTTCTTTATTGATTTTTTTGATGCCCTATGGAACAAACTGCTCATGTGAAACGTACCTTTCTGAGGAATCAACATTTGAGCATGAGAAATAGAGATACAGTGATTCCTTACTTTACTTCAGTCAGACGATAAATTTTTATTTCGTTGCCATTTACTAAAAAGTAAAATAGAAACTTCTGACTTACTCTCTCAAATGGGGCTCGTCGGGAAGTGTCTTGTTCTTCTTAGGAGTGAAATATGCCAACGCTTTGTTCAAATTTCGGTTGCGATCTGCAAAATGGGTGCAATCAATCAGTCTCTTTTTATTAGAAAGAGAAACGTAAAAAATGGAAATAAATTTTAAGGTCAAATAGCATTTAAGTAATAAAAAAAACTCTGGCTGCTTTAAACTGAATTGTATCAGTTTAGCAATGAAAATGTCAAGTATTTCAATTACACATGAGTTTGAGGCAATAATTTGTCATAGTACTTTAGTTTACCAAATTATTTTATTTTGCTAATTTTACTTTTATTTACTTTTCTTAATGAAAAAATAGGAGCTGAATTGTTATAGAATCTAAGAAATATGATAGCATATGTCAATTGACTCCTTAAAAAACATTTAGATGCATTAACGTTTATGAAATTTGATTATAAAGGGCATTTTTTTTATAAAAGATCTAAATTTTTCCGCATAAATTTAGTGCTTATTTAAGACATGGAAATTTAATGGAAGTTATTTTGAAGTAAAGAGATTATACATAAACTCATTAACCTAAAAAATCTTTTAAGGATTTTTCAAAAAAACGCGGCAAAAAATTCTCTGAACTTAAAATTTTTCAATTATTATTTTATTTTACCATATGACGTCGCTTTAAAAAGATAATTTACAGGCTATGCCTCAACCTTCATTGCCATGATCCTCTTCAAATATACACTTATTAATTCGTCTTAAATCCTTAAAATTAGATACATTTTATCACTTATTACTATTTATTTCATCATATATAACTTTTCTGCTAAGTTTCTAATAATTATCATTCGATTTACCATAATATGGGGGTTAAACGAAAAGCAAGTTTCCAATTCTCAAAGAATTCTTTCAACTGTTTAGTTTAGATCTTTCAAAGTTTTCATTCATAATTGAATGGTTTAAAATTTCATTAAATATTTTTAATACTTTTTCGCCCATTAATAAATTAAAAACATGAATAATTATGAAAAATCGAATATAATTTGGATCAAACTATCTTTTGATAAACGATATTTATGAGTGTCTGAAAAATGTTTTGATCCCTTTACATACTTATAGAGAGGCAACGAATTACGTAGAATATAAGACTAACATTAGTAGTTTTCAAGCTTTCGACAATCCTTTGGCTTAATTATAAGGACCATATTTTACTGATTGAGGTAATCTTCTATATTTTAAAGGTCACGAATCCAACGAACCCAAATTCGTTTGATAAATATGTATACTCATTTATAAAGAGGACTTTCTAGTGTCTGAATTCGTAACTTAAAATATCGTCTACACAAAATAAGTTGCATAATTAAGAGGCCCTTCCTCTCCCGATCGAATTCAACTATCGAAGGGATGGGGACGAGAAGGAAAAATTCTAAATATATCTAATCTAAATATTTTAAGTATTCTAAATATCCTTTTTATTTATTTTTCACACCTAAACTAATGATGGATATTAACTCTATTTGGCAGTATCTTTCGATACGTGTAAAATACAGGGCCGCCTCACAATCACAATATAAAGCGTGCGGTATTTTTAAATTCTCTATTATTATTTTGTGACAATATTATGCCAATACAATTTTACAATAAACAGTGTTTCATACGTAGCTTAGTAGTATAGTATACGTAGGTTAGTGTTTTTAGATTTTTGATAAATATCTTTGTTTTTATACAATTAACGTTAAAGGAACTTTTAAGCTTCTTCAAAATCTATTTTCATCAGTTTAAACAGTAATAAATTTCGATATGAAATAATCTATAAACTGAGAAACGTGTAGTTTTAAATTTACTCAAAACTACAAATTGCTTCATTTTATTGCCTTAAAGTTTTGAATAAAAGCCATAAAAGTTTTTTAAAAAATTATCAAGCGCTAATTCTCCAGATTCAATGAAGTGACTCTTTTATTTTATATTTTTTTTAAAAATAATTGTGCTTTCTAATGATATTATATTATCAGTTTGTTAAGTACAAAAAAAATAAAGAAAACACATATTAAAAATTTAACCTATAATCTGTAATACAATTATAATCCTGACCTATAATCCAATACTATATTCTGAAGGTAGAGGTTTCTGGTGGTTGAGTCCTTTAACCACTAAGTTTGCATCATAGTGCGTGAAAATTCGTTCATTAGATCCAAAGTTATTGAGAAAGTCCATTTTTTTACTTTACCTATAATATTCTTTAACAAATGAAATTTTTAGGTATCATTAATAGTTTTTACTACAGTACGACCTACTGTAATAAAAACAGAACTTAACTCTTACAAAAGAAATAATCCACGTTGCGTTCATTCTTTTCAAACTTTTTTCTCTTTCTTGCCAAGCAGAAAATGTATAGATCATCGTAAGTTTGTTAAGAACGAAAAATATCCAGAAAATACAAATTAAAAATTCAACCTATAATCCAAGATGGTGAGGGTAGAGACCTTTTAATTTTGAGCCCTTTAACCATTAAGATTACATCATAGTGCGTAAAAGTCCATTAATTAGATCCAAAGTTATTAAGATATTCCATTTTTTCTCATTTTGCTCCTAATGCTCTTTAATAAATGAAATTTTTATGAATCATTAATAATTTTTACTACTTTACGATCGACTACAATAAAAACCGAACATAACTCTTACAAAAGAAATAATCCGCGTTGCAATTATTCATTCTTTTCAAACTTTTTCCTTTTTCTTGACTGTAACAATTTTCTCAGCAGAGAATGCATATACTACCAGATTAAATGGCATTTCTTGGATGGAGCTTTCTTAAGAAAATTTTTGTTAGTGAATGAGATTTGGTGAAAGTTTTACTTTCCCACATAAACTGGAACGTTTGAATGGCGACACAGGCCACAAATTTTCTCGTTCGGATACTTTTACGAGCCATTTTGCGACGCGTCTAGGTCAAATGAAGGAAGAAAAGAAAATTCCGAAGAAATTTACTTTTTTTTCCGAACCAAGTCTAATCTCTTTTATTCTTCTAACAAAAACTGAGAATAGTCTTCTTTTACTGGAGTTGCTACTCTTAGAAAAACGTTAAAATTGAAGTAAATATTTAATTTTCGCCGAGGGGTTATTGTCTATGTTTGAAAAAGACTAAGAAGTAGAAAGAAAAACAGCGTGAAAAGAAGGTAGGAATAAAATTGTTCCTTTTCTTTATAAAAATTCATAATTCGTGAGTAACGTAAATTATAATTTACGCTCTTGGCGTCGAAATTTTTCTAGACCCCTCGTATATTTTTATGACTCTCCTATTCCGCTAGAAATGAATAGTAAATAAAATTGAGCTTTGCTATTTCTCAAAGTCCTTATTTTCAGCGTGACGTTACCATAAAAAGTTAGTTGCTTTTCTCGCTTTATATGTAATTTGTTTTTCCTTGATTAAAATGAAATATAATTTAATTCATAAAATGTAGAAAATAGATTACAATTATAAAGAAAAAGAGTAAATAAAACATCTCAACTGCCTAAATGACTGCTATTTAGTGAATAAAATCTTCAATATTCTTAAAAGTAAAAATTTATTCCTCTTTAATTAGAAGAGATATCCTGAGAAATATTTTTTAAAGATAAAAAATACTCATTTAAGTCAACGGTATTTAAAATAAAATAAAAAGGAAGACATGTACTGAAAAACGAAAGTAAGAGAAAAATAGTACACTGTTAGAAATTTTTACAGAAAAATGGTCAAAAGACAATTTATTTAATTGTTATTTTACTGTATTTAAACAAAACAATCAAATAACAATAAATAAGGTGATATTCGAACTGTTAACTGTGAAAAAACCCGTTTATAAACTGTTTTCACCTGTAAGGTTAAACAACCATAATTTTATCGCACCAACAAGGTCCACATAATGAAACCACTTAGTTCCTTGCAGCTGAGTACATATTATATCGGATTGAGCTAATCTGTTAATCTCATGACCAACACAACGAGGGTTTGAGTTCCGGTGTTTACACCACTATATTTCAGCCTATTCCTTCAACACATAAAGAGTTTCGAGTGTTATGCACTCCTCAATTTGTGACCCTGAACTATTAGAGTACGATGCTCTCATTTACTCATAGATGGCAGCACCATAAGCAGAAATGTTTATATTTACCATTTCTTATTATACCATTTTTGGCGCCAATGATATTTATTCATTTTTTGTAAACAGTTACTAATTTAAATAAAAAATAAACTTTATATTAGAAAGCAAAATTAACTGAGAACTGGTATAAATTCCTTTAAAAGGAAAGTAAAAAATCGTCATGCTTTTATTGACGCCAATGTTGCATAATTAATTTCGATAATGTGTACTAATTGAAAAAAAATAAGTAAGCTCTTTGCTAAAAAGCGAAATGAATGGAGAAATTGTGCTAAATCTTTTATCTGACCTTATCCGGATCTTTACCTTATTGACTCCAATGATGCTCAATTAATTTTGTTAATAGGTACTTCTAGTTATTGGAACAATTTTAATAGGAACCAAATAAACTGTTGGAAATCTCTTGGGGAAAAATGGTTAAATAACAATTTGTTTCATTGTCTTCTAACCATATTTAACCAAAGCAATCAAATAACCATCAGAAAGATATAATTCGAGCTATTAACAATGAGAAAAATTGTTTATTGAATTATTGTTATTGTTTTTGTTTTCACCTAATACGGTTAAACAACCAGAATTTTATTCGCGCCAACTAGGACCACAATATGAAGCCACTTTCCAAGCAGCCGGGTACTTACTGTAGCAGAAAGGGCTAATCTGTAAATCCAAGGGGGTTCGAATCCCAGCGTTAACACCACTTACATTCCTTCAAGAACTGAAGAGTTTCCAGAATCCTGCTCTCCCTAATTGGTGATCCTGAACTGCTAGAAAAGCAAACTCTCATTCACTCATAGATGGCAGCACCACAGAATTACTTAACAAAAAATGTTTCGTATTTCCTAATTCTCCAGATAGATGGCACTACCAGAAAAACTAATTAAGCCACATCCTATGGTTCATTTGGCAAAACACGGCACAACGACACCTTAACTCCAATGTTCATTACCTAACGAAAATCATAGCGTAACCTAACTCCAATGTTCATTACCTAACGAAAATCATAGCGTAATCTAACTCCAATATCTTGTTACATTACGGTTTTCTAACCATACCAGTGGTCAATGGTTTCAAAACCGTAAAGGTATGAAATTTTCCTAACCGTAAACTTTACTGTTAATTGGCTGAACAGACTTCTGCTAGTTATTTTACCGTATTTATGGAATAAAAATTCTAACAGTGTATGCTATTGTAGGCACCGTGCATTATATTAATATATTTAGTACCTATTTAGGCCTCAACAATACTGTGCAGTTTTAATGTAGATACTGTGGAAAGAGGTTTTTAAGGCCCCACGAGAGGGATTTATACCGGTAAAAATTGTTTGATTGTGGTAAATTTTGTCTATCATAAGTTTGCTTTCAGCAACAGCATCATGCCAAATCATTCTGAATACAGGCGACTTTTATTTTGATGGGATGAACAGCTAAAAACATGTTTTCTTATTTCAAAACGTAAAGACACTGCAAAGGGTGAAATAGAATAATATTAAAAAAATTATCGAATTATTTTACCTTTATTAATTGTATTGACGAATGTCTTCAATTTCGTGCATGATATCGTAGAGTTGTCCAATGCTGACTTATTGATTATTATTTTCTATTTTCTTAACCCGCACGAAGAATTATTATTCAGAGAGTTAAAATTGAAAGAGTGAATGAATTTAAATAACCTTAAGAGCAAATAGGCTTCATAAAAAAAAGAAAGCATTAAGCTTTTGTAAGAAAAAAAAATGTAAATGAAGGTAAACGCAAACAAGTTCCAGACTTTTATAACAAAAAAAGTAAAAATGAATGAATGTAAATGAAGCTAAAAACAAACAAGAGTCATGCTTTTATAAAAAAAAAATATATTTATGAATGAAAGTAAAAGCCAATAAGACCCGTGCTTCAATGTAAATAAAAGTATACATTCTTACAAAAAAATTTATTGGCTCAAACGAATAGCCTTTTCTAGCTTAGATGAGTTTACTCCATTACTTAAGGGATTTGACCTTTATATAAAAAAAAATAAACATGTGCGTATAATTTTTTTACAACTTTTATCTCTCAATATTCACATGCACTCTAAATGAATAGACATATTCCAAAACAAGATTTATATTTTCAGTTGGAAAATATGATATACTTGCATCAGTTGGAAATCCTAAAAGAGAATGAATACAGACCTCACATCGTAGATGGGGGAAAAATATTCGAAGACGCACAAGAGGAAAGCAAATCAAATTGATCTCTTAGGACATCGTTTGTAAGTGTAGTGAATATGTATACTCTACAATTCTGTATAAACACACATTACATAGATTGCTGAAAAATACATAGTTATGAAAACGACGAAAAGAGAGAGAAAGTAGTAAGTATAGGTATTTTTTAAAAAAATAAAACATTCTAAATGTAAAAAGCTTTATAAATACATTTAATATTAAACATTTTTCAGAGTTTTGCATATTATATTCTCATATTACAGAACAATGAAAGAAGGGGAAAAAATAAAAGAAAAATAATAATAAAAATATCAAGAAACCGGAAAAAAAGGATAAAAATTTTAAAAAATTCCGGAAAATAAAAGATATAATCTTTTCATCAGCTCACACGATTATATCCACAAAAGGAGTGCTTTCTAATATTGTAATATTATTGTGGATATAATTCTTTCAACTTCAATTCTTTCACAATATTATCACTTTTCTATTATCTAAAATTAGTAGCATGTTGGCAATTCAGCCAATAACAATATTTTTTCGAAACTTTCTAAATATTTTCATTGCTAACTTACCATACTCTGAAAATTGATTAGAAAAACTTTGTTTCGTTTCTAGTTTTTAAACTATAGTATATTCAATAAAACTTAAAATAACAATTTCACGTATAGTATTTTACCCTCGACTGCCTCAGTTGAGAAGCATGATTATTTCAACCACTAATGAATTTATGTTACAACGTAAGATTATATCCACGAATGAAGATATTTTATTGGACATTTCAAAATGACTACGCTGGCTCTTTATTAAGATTTAAAACTGGTCAGAAGAATCTTACTAAATTATGTTGCTTGATTTGTATGAAAAATCACCATGCTTAAAATTAAACTGAGAGCTTGCGGAATATTTTTAATAGTCGTTTTGGATAGACTGTACGTCAAATAAATCATAATCATGATAATAAGTTTTTAAAAGTCTAGTTCCACGGTGATGAAATCAAAAATCTGTCCTTCAGTTTATGAAATCATTACCAAATCGTCAATCATGAATCCATTGGTACTAAAAGGAAAGCAAACTGCATTTATCAATGTATATAAAAGCATAGTATGAATTAAAGTAAAAAAGAAGTCACTTTTTTCAAATGAAAGGTAACAAAGTTATTACCGTTTATAATGGGTTTTGAGAAAATGACTCTCAGAAAGTGTAAGCTATTATGAATCCTTGAAGTAATCTACATGGCCATCCAGCACATTTAGCAAACGCATCTCCAGCTGTGCTATCCCCTTGCCGTAAAACTAGGGTATTTGGGACTCAAGGAAAGATTGTGCATTTCTGACACAAGTCTATTTCATTGGTGAGGAACTTTCCACGAAGATAATTGTCCTTACTGTACACAAACAGCTAGTTATTTGATGGCGGTCAAGTCGGAAGGCACAAAGTCTCAAAATCAAGTCACTGTGTAGTGCCCTTGGACCACCCACGTGACAGGCGATGGACGTTGTCATGCAAAAGAGGAACACGTACACTCTCTTAAAATGTCTCTTGCACACGCTCTAATTGCTGCGAGCACGGGTTTGCTGTGACTTTTTGGCTCGTTGGTAACAGCTCATAGGGAACAGCTCATAGCACTTTTTTTCAAATGAAAATTAAAATTAATACCGTTTATAATGGGTTTGGGAGAAAGTGACTCACAAAAAGTGCAAGCTATTATGAGTCCTCGAAGTAATCTACATGGGCATCCACACTGTAAAAAATCTCGGTTAATGTTTATCCAATACTTGGTGCAAAGTTTGCTAATTGCACCATAAATAGGATAAATCAAAAATTATTTTATCTAGGTTGCACCATAAATTAGAAAATATGATCAAGAAATGCGTTTATGGCGCAATCGATTGCACCAAACTTTCGTACTATGACAAGCACGTGACCGATGACTTATTTTGTAATTGTTGACAAGATGGACGACTTTGTAGTAGAATCTTGATATCATCTCATGCAAGTTGTTTTTTGAAATTGTCAATTTCTTTTGAAGGTAAGTAAACTTCTCTGAATTATTTGCATTAATTACAGTTCATTTCTTTCATATCAACTTTAAAAATTTTGTTGTCTGTTCTGAAAGTGTTAGCTTCAAATTTCATCTGGGAAACTGTTTCGTTGTATGAATAATTAAATATTTTAAAATCTATATTAGCTCTTTTTCAGTACATAAGGAGATATAACGATTTTATGTGCACAGAAAGTGCATCTACAGTTTATTTGGCTAAAGGAGCATAGCTTTCCGCCAAATTTACTGTCGGTGAAAATTTTCTAGGTTCGTGTTTTTATTTCATTCTACCGAACAAAAAAATTCGTATGTGCTTTCTGTTAGGATTAAAACTTTTTATCAATATCTAAGCTTTTGTTTTGATTTTCATGTTCTATTTTGCTCATTTTCGTTTGTAATGTCACATAATTACACGAATTTTGGTCTATACATTCTAAAGTGCTTCGGTTGTAAAATTTTCAATGCGAATTATTCACCTCAAATTAATACTAACCGTTGTCATGGAAACTAGATTTCTCTTTACGTTCGTTGAGCGCACGAGGTAGGAGAAAAACATAGTGGATAATATTGGCGTTAAAGAAAACAAAGCGATATTTTTTTTTAATTTGCCAAGAATACCTTACTGAAATTTAGAACAAAACACCTACAAGAATAAGATTTGTTTTAGAACATTTCGAAATAAGCTGATTTTTTATTATAATTTTTTCTTGAAATATATTTTATTATTAATATTTTTTAACTAAGCGAAAAAAATTTTCAATGAAACAAAGTATTGTATTTAAAAACATTATAAATATATTTTTCTTATTAAATACAGACAAAAAAATACTTTGATACTCATAGATACTCTGCTTTAGATACTTATTTTTCTATGTTTTTTTATTTTTACTTATTTATTTTATTTTTTTGTAGCCTTATTTATATTAATTTAGCCCACATTTCTGTTTTGTGGGTGAGGGGAAGGATAATATAACCATGAAATTGATCGTTTTCATTGATCCTCAAAAACGTCATACGTATTCTTTATAATATTTACAGTTGTTTTTGTTTTTTTAAATAATTTTTTTTGAAAAGTTTTATTTTAATTATAAAAGTTAAATTTTTTTATTCTGAAATATATGTGCTTCTATGAAACAAAAGACCTTTAGTTAAAAAGGCAATCCTCGCAAACAGTATACATGTGAAGTTTTAATACTATCCCCATGAATACTGCTTGGGTGTTAATCAGCAGCCAGATTCCACCCTCTTAGACTCAACACGAACTCTTTTATCTACAAGTGATGATCAATTTGTTCATTTATTATTTTAACTGTTAACAGTTCCTTCAGCAAATTTTTTACTGTGCCGCTCTGCATAAAATTCAATTCACAATTTCTCAAGTGGAGAAATTCTATTTTGGTGCTTTAGCGCATTTTAACAAAAATAATAATAATAATAATTTAAAATATCAATATCTTTCTTTTCTTTCCGGGATCTTTGTGGGTGAAAGGAGGCTTAAGATAAAAATCCCCCCTCCCTGTATAAATAGTTGGTCTCGAAATTTTTGCTTTTTAAGGTAGTGAAATGTTTTAACATTTTTTTACATGAGAACTACAATTTCTCAATTTTCTTTATATTGTATTTTAAAAATAGTAATTAAAATATGACTTGCTTTGATTTATCTTTCTTTGTTTTAAAAAAGTAAGGATTCAAATTTTGTTTCTTCTGTACATTTTATTAGCATAAATTACATTATTTTTAATCTTCTTTCATTAGCACAAAGGTACCAACAACTTCGATGATTTTAATTGAGAAAGAGCCACAGGAAAAAATATTGTTATACCCAGTGCCGAACCTATTGATAAAAATATTTATACCAGAATTCCAGAAGGTTATAAACAGTTTTTTCACACTTGAAAAGTGCTAGTTTCAAGAACAGCTTACACACAAGGAATGCGTATAGTTTCAAGTTTTGAGAATGAAGAACCTGTGTTCGGAAAAACAATTATTCTTTTGTAAATAGGCTCCGAAATTTTATTTGTGTGTATTGTTTTTAAATCATGTTGTGTTTTTTACAATCAACTAAAAAATGTGATATAGTTAAAGTAATAGTACCAGAAAATCCATAATAATGAATATGTAATAAAAATAATGTTTTTTCTCAAATACTCACCATCATTTACTAATTTATAAAAAAAAATTACAGTATTTTTTTCAAAACAGTGTAAAATTGTACTCTTTTTATCAAGTAGTAAATTATGCTTGTAAAAAAGTAATTTTTCTATATTGTAGATTTTAATTCAGATGAGGCAGAATATATTAAGAAATTTAGTATCTTATTAAAATATAGAAAATTATTTTCAGTTGATCCCAAATTCCAAAACTCCAAACATTGAGGCATAACATAATTTTTATTTTAAATTACTGTAAATTTAAAATAAGTTTGAATTGAATGCACTCTCTTAGTAACAAAAACATACTATCTGTCATTTTTTTGAGTGAATATTTTGTATTTTTTTAATGAATGCTGTGATATGTATAAAAAGTATAATATATTTAAATTTCAAGATTTTGTTTGAAAATTATTACACTCTGTCTATGTATGCAAATATCAAAGTTATTGTATGTGAATAAATTATGTTTAAATATTGATCTGTATATTTTTTGTTAATATTTCCAAGTTATTTCATTATTTTTACATTTCTTAATTTACCTCAAATTTAATATTTCTATACGCCAATGTAATTAATATTGGAATGTTTCCTTAATTAGAGATTGGGGGTTGACCAATACAATATTCGTCTACTTTTTTATATGAATTTTTACTTGTGAAAGTAATATTTTCATTTTTAAATAATAAATTAATTTCAAAATACATAGTAATAAGAATTTGATTCAGCCTAAAAGTAAAATTCTTTTTATTTTCTCTTTAAAACATTAGCGGTATTAATTCTATAGCATCTGTTCGTGCTTTAAATGAAATGTAAAAAATAATTCAAATTTTACATATATCAATTTGAAGAAAGAAAAAGTCTTTATATGAACGAAAATATTTTTAAAGCTCCAAAAAGCAGATAAAGTTAGCATTATTAATAAATATTTATAAAAAAAAAGAGAAGATAATTTAAATCAAATTATAATTTAATTATTTAAATATATAAAAATTCAAAAAGCTATTTTTATTTTAGATGTATTATTTAATATATATTTTTATATATGTATACTACATAACACATCTAAAATAAAAATAGTCTTAGTAATTTTTTATAGATTTAAATGATTTAATTATAATTCGATTTAAATTATCTTCTCCTCTTTTAATAAATATTTATTCATGGTGCTAACTTTATCTGCTTTTTGGCGCTTTAAAAATATTTAATAATGGTGCAACCTTACCCTGCTCTTTAGCACTTTAAAAATACCTAATAATGGTGCAACCTTCCTCCCTTTTAGTTCCCTTCAAAACACTTATTTTTGGTGCAACCTTTTGCCGCTTTTAGGCTCTTTCAAAATTCCGATTTTTGGTGCAACCTTCTCTCGTTGTTCGGAACTAGTGAAAGCACCAATTTATAGTAAAACTGAGCACGACTTTATGTAGCCAGCAAATGAATACCAATGTTTGGTGCAGCATAGCTCGAAATTTTTTACAGTGTAGCACCTTTAGCAAACGCTTCTCCAGCTGTGCTATCCCCTTGCCGTAAAACTAGGGTATTTGGGACTCAAGGAAAGATTGGGCATTTCTGACACAAGTCTATTTCATTGGTGAAGAACTTTCCACAAAAATAATTGTCCTTGCTGTACACAAACAGCTAGTTATTTGATGGCGGTCAAGTCGGAAGGCACAAAGTCTCAAAATCAAGTCACTGTGTAGTGCCCCTGGACCACCCACGTGACATGCGATGGACGTTGTCATGCAAGAAAGGTACACGTACACTCTCTTAAAATGTCTCTTGCACACGCGATTGCTGCGAGCACGGGTTTGCTGTGACTGGTTGGCTCGCTGGTAACAGCTCATAGTGAACCACTTGACGACTAGTTCATGAATCTTGATTGGAGGCTTGAGTTTGTCTGCTATGTGCAGCGCAGTATCTTAGGGTGACATCCAATGTTTGGAACGCTTGGGAGGGTAATACAGAAAGCACTTTTTGTCACTAGTTAGCACATTAGATCATGGCACAAAAAACCATTTATTCGGTAAAATTTAATTTTCAGTTTTACATTTTTTACTTAATGTTTGGTGATAAGAACTATAATTTTGAAAACCAGAATTCCCGGTAAACCGTTACCGTATGAATGAAAAAAGTTACTAAATTAATATTTTAAACACCGTATATTTTGGTTTCATTAACCAAAACTATGGGTCTTTTCTCAAAACTTTCATTACCATACACTACATTACTAACCAGTAAAATACGGTTTTATTATCATGCAGTTTGGTAGTAAAAGCGATAATATTTGGTAATTTTGCTAAATTACTAAATTAAGGGCTTAAATGCCCTATTTTTGGTTTTATTAACTAGAATTATGTTGTTTTTTTACCAGAAATGTCATTACTATACAGAACGGTGATTTCACCATTTTCTTCTCATGCATATCTGTCTATTTTCAAAAAGTAAAATTTTCGAAGTACCTTTTCGTTTGTACTTTAAATGCAATGAAAAATGTTTTATTCTAAAGGTATTCTCTAGATAACTTTCTCCCTAAATAGGAAACACCATTTTAATATTAATTTTTAATGTAATATGAGTATCCTTTTTGTTTGAGCTACTTTTATTAGCACAGAAATTGAAAGAGGATTGACATTACGTAAATGTTATGTTTCTAACTTTTCTTGTGTCAAAATACATAAATTTTATTATAAATTAAACTTTAGAGAATTATTAAACAAACGATATAATTTTTCAAAAGTTAATATTACATGCATCACGCAATATTCGCTTGCAAAAGTGCTTTTTGATAATATTTATTATTAATTGCTAATTACGTAGATTAAAATGAAACATTTTTTATCAAAGCAAAATTAATTAAAATTTCACATTTCGGTAGAACTTGCTTTTTACTTAAAATAATAAATAGGGATTAATTTTAAACATATTTAACTCAAGATAAAAGCTCGAAATCAATTAGAAAATTTGAAAAGAAGTTTTTGTGCTTATTTATCAAACTGTAAATAAATTCATTAAAAGCAAATTACTTATTTAGCATTATATTCATTGAAAATTGAAAATTTTGCTTAAATCTACAAAATAAAAACGCTAAAGAAATAAACTACAGTTGAAAATATAAAAAAAATAACGTCTCTCTAACAATATTAATTAAAACAATTTTTTCCTACACAAATCTTGCAGATAGAAGTTGTTTTGTTTAACTATATAATCTAACATTATTTAGAAAAGAATAAGAATAATGTTTTTAAACTCAAATACGAATGGTTAAATTAATTCATATATTTATATTAAATATTTAAAAGAAAATTTATTATTGAGATATTATTTTTCTAATAAATTTAAAAAAAAACATGTTTTAGATTATTAATGTTTTGCATTTAAAAAAAACGCTTCTTACTTTGTTATTTGCTTATAAGTCTATTAAATTATTTGGAAATTATTATTAAAATTTTTTTAATTCTTTAGATTTAAAAATTTAACTTTTTCCGATAAAATTAATATTTTAACTAATTAACTAGTTGCTTTTTTTTATCAAACAAAATAAATTATAAATCTTTTTTTTTTTCATTATTATAACTAAAGGATATATAAGGTTATCGTAAAGAAAATTCTATTTTTTTCCTCTTTGTGTAGAAAATATCCACAAATATACACCGCTCTGAAAAATCCAAACACTTTAAAGATGTTTATGGTTTTACAGAATGACATGCTAGTTACTTTCTAAAATTTAAGCAGTTTTCTCAAAATAAAGCTGAAAATTCGTTATTGACAAAACAAGAACGCAGTTCCATCTTCCGTTTTGAAAATATTTTTAATTTTGAAAAATTTTTCAAGATGACGAAGTTTTAAAATTTGTATAATGCTTTTTATCTATAAAAATAATCAATCAAATATATTAGTTCTCAGTTTCTTAAAAAAGAGCTATTTCTTTAGGATCCGATACCATATCATTATATTTTATATGAGGTTTTTGAAATTCATATAAAATATTTTAATTGAGTTTAACCACTTATTTCAAAATATGATTTAGAGAAAAAAATTATTTGAAATATAATGAAATAGCTAATTTAAATAAACACGACTTTATATAACCATTTTATGTTTTTTAAAGACGTGTATATAAGCTCCTAATGGTGTTTCATAGCCATGGAAAAAATTGGTTTTCTTACAAAAAAATCAACAATTTTTAATAATTTCCCATAATTTTTAATCTAAAACGCTCAAAACATTAAATTTCAAATAAATAAATCTAACTCTTTAAGCATTGACTATTAAAAAATAATACATAAATTAACAGTTATCTAAGTAAACAACTCAAATTTAGTAACATCAAAGCTAATTAATATTTATATAACCGACATCCAAAGATAGCTGAAAGAGCAATTATTCCCCCAAACTGTTAATTTTGCTACAAAAGAAATTTTCTTACATCAATACGTATTATAAGAATGCCTGAAGTATTTTCAAAGATGGAAATAAAATATAACTTCTTAGAAATGCTTTTCAATTCAAGAGAACGAATTGTATTAAATATCCTTTAACATATACACAGCTGTATGAAGATTCTTGCAAGCTTCAGTGCCATCTAGTGGAAGTCCCGCGAGATATGTTGAAGATGGTTTGTCGGTACCGTTTGATTCGCATCTTTGAAATTCTATCTTTATTACACGCCTTTTGAAGCAATTAAGTTTCGTTCCAAATTATTGCGCGTCTAAATTGACGGAGAATAATACTATGTTATTTAAAACGAAAACCATAGAAATGTTTTGAATCTCTAATTAATATTCCTGAGTATAAAAATGCACAATGAAAAGATATATGAAGGGACTTATTTATATTTTGTTGTATTGTAAACGAAATTACATAAGTATCTTACATTTTCAAAATTATTTTCTAAAATATTTTCCTAAATTCAACATTCAAAAAATTAATTATTAATAAAACAATCCCACTGTCGAAATTTCAAACTTTCTCTGATTTATTCAGATTTCAGACTTATTAGATTTAAAGAAATTACCTTTAAAATTTCACAGATTAATAACAGATTCTTAACATAAAAGCTCTAAGCTGAATTTAAAATTTTTCCAAAATACGATATGTCTACTTCAAAAAATATGAAAGTGATTTACGTAATTATTTCGATAAAAGAGGAAATTCTTTTACAATTTTAAGACAGTAAAAAGTAATAAGTAGATACTTGTACTGCTATATTATTGGATTTCTATTCAGTGCTTATAATTAACTTCCTTAAATTTTTAAACAGTATTGCATCGTAATAAATTAGAATTGAATGCATATCTATAAGGATTTGAGAAAAAAACAAATGTGTTAAATTTTTCTGAGCAAGAAAATAGCTCTTATTTTAACGATTAAAGTTGCAAAATAACAAAATAATTTTAAATTACTTTTTTTGGAAGAATGTAATTAATTTAAAAAATTATTGTAATTAATATCTTTCGGGAAGAGACCACACCAAATACATATTATAAGGTAGCACATATTTTATATCTTAACATAATAATAGAAATCATTTTTTTTAAATATCATTTATTGTAAAATGTGGTTACACTCTTGGTAGATTAAACATTGAATAGTATCCTTGATATTCCTGTAACATAAAAAAAAATAGTAACTTAAGCAGATCACTATATGCTTTTCACTTATCACTAAAATACTCATGCAATCACTCTATTTAATCTTTCGGCAAACTTTTTAGCATTGTATTTTACTTTTCATTTTATTTCTCCATTTCTCATTAAATCCTCAATTTATTATTGAAAAAAAACTAAAAAACATGCAAGTAGCATGTCAAAGCTAGGCCACAGCAACCATTTTTAAAACCTTCAATTTATATTTCTGAAAAATCTCACAATTTTAAAACGTTTTAAATAACTTCAAATTCTATGAAATATATTTTATTACGGGGCCATCTATTTATTAGAAAGCTAACTATTTTATTAAAAGCAAAAAGTAAACAAAATAATTGTTAAATTTTCTTTCATTTAATAATGTCTACTTCACATTTAACTACTTACTTATATTTTCAATTTATCATTCATTCGCTATTTTACTTTACCACTGGCTGAGTTGTTCCTGTAATAAAAAAAACCCACATTTTTCAGGATTAATTTAGTGTGATCATACAGCTAATAAGACTAGAATTTTTTTTTTGAGAACTTACACTACAATTACTTTTGAATCATATTAGGGGAGCATATTACAGAAATGCAACTTTTTTTTCATATTTCACAGATTACAATGGGGAACTTTTTTTTTGCGTGTGATTTTTTAACCGATTTTGGATATTTTCAAATCTGCAGTCAGTTTCTCTCTCCAAACTACAATTATTTTTAAACAGCATTTTTAGTCCATTTCTTGTCGAAATGTACAAGTTTAAAAACGCTATATACAACAGAGGGTTGAATAAATATTACGACAAACTTTTATGAGAGTTGAAGCACATAATCAGGATTAAAATGTCATAGAAAGCCATATCAAGACGTGTTGTCCGTCATAGGCCACTAGGGGAAACTTCCCTAATATTAATTGTTTCTTCAAGTGCTTCTGAACAGCCCATAATAGGAAAAGTGCCTCTAGCCGCATACGACGCAATTTCCGGGGATGGTTTCTTTTGCAGTTTTAATCCTGATGATGTATCCTAACTCCCTTAGAAGTTCGTCGCAACATTTATGTGACTCCTTGTTATATGCAATGTTTTTAAACTTGTAGATTTCAACAGCAAAAAATTTTGCTTTAAAAGAAAATCTGTAGCTTTATTAGCAAAACTTATCACAGATTTGTAATCCCCTGACTCGAATTAGGCAAGATCAAGTTTTTGTACGAATGCAACAAAAAAAATTCCCCAGTGTTATAAGGATCAATATTTAGAGAATTGATTTGCGAAATCAATTAAAAAGCATTAAGTATTAAAACTTTCAAAAAACTGCAAAATGCTTTCTTACAAACAAAATATTTCCCACTGCTTTAAAATTTATGCTACTAAACAGGGCACAAAATATCGATTTATTTAAATTCTTTGAGAGTGTAATTTAATTTTGCCTGATCATGCAACCAATCAACCGGAATTACTTCGCCAAATTCCTACTTCAAGTGTTCTCTAAACCTTTCTAATGAAGCATACAGCAGAAATGTAACATTTAGGGTCTTTCATTTCATAGAGAATGAGGAAAAAATTGAATTATATTTTTGTCACTCAGCGAATTTAAGCATTTAAGGCTAACTTTTATAAAAGTCAACCGGAGAGTAAACACTTTCAACATCAAAGCTTACGAGTTTGGCGCATTTGAAGTCCTTTCAAGCTCCCAGCATTCATTTCGTTATTAACTCGCTTCACTTCACTTCTACTTCACCAGTGCAATGCAAATATTCCTTCAGGAGTTCAATCCACATTTCAATAGACACTCCAGCTAACGCGAGATCTTCATTACACAAAAGGCAAACAGAGTGTTACTGCAGCAGAAAAATCAGTGAGTTAGGGGAAGAACTGTAACCGTAACTGCACTGAAGTTTGCGTTGCCATTCACTATGTGAAAGAGGCGTTTTAGAAATAAAGAATCTTTTTCCCACAACTGAAGACAACTCCGTTATTTTAAAAGCCTCTAGGGACGTTTAAAGGAAAATTTTGATTACTTTGCTTTCGCTTTTATATATCAGTTTTATAATTAAATGGATTTTTCAGTTTAGTTAGCAAATAAACCCTTTGATTTTTAACGAACTAAAAATTCCAAGAGAAACGTTTGAAAAATAACTTTGTCTAGCTTCAGAAAAAAAGAAAAATGAATAACTGTTGATAAAGAGTATCTGCTATATAAAAGAATATTTTTGTGAAATGTTTATGGTAAAGGAACTAAATTTAAATTCAGATAGCTTTTATAAGCGTATTTATTTACTTAGATTTTTTGGTAAGAATTAATTTTCTCTTAAATTCTTTTGCCATATCGTGATGTGAATACATTTTATCAAGAGATCGTCTTACCGTCTTAATTTCAACTTTTTTTTACTTTTTACCAAATAAAATTAACTTCTGCTGTCCGATATTCTGAATTTTAAATATGTTTTTGTATTTTGACTATATAGTTGGTTGGTGTCGTATCCTCTACTGAATCATATTTCATGGTGTGCTTGAATAGTTTTTGTTATTTCTACGGCATTAAAAGAATACAAATCCTCTTCTGTGGGGTAGTTTAAGAGGTGAAGGCCTGCAGCGACTGCAGGGCAGTTAAAAACATGATATGGTGTCAGTTCCACAGTTTTAAGACAGTTACCACAGTTTTGATATTTTCTAGTCTTATCTGTAGAAATTTTCATGTTTTTATGATGTTTTGTTCCTAGTCTGATGAGAGTAGTGGCTGTCTTCCTATCGATGTCAAGATTAGTTATTTGATCGTGGGCTTTGATTTTTAAAGGGGTGAATAGTCTTGACTTTGCAAAAGCATTTGCATCTGCCAACGTGGTAGGGATTGAATTTTGATTTAGATCTCTGGCATTTTTAGCCAAGGAATCAGCTATTTCATTGAACTCTAGGTTCACATGGGCGGGAATCCACTGCAAGAAGCAATTTTTCCGGAGACGCTGAAGTTGTCCAAGTTGTTCTATGATATTCAGGACAAGGCTTGAGGTACCTTTGCTGAGGGCCTGTAAGGCAGACCTGCAGTCGCTGAAGATGGTGATACCACTAAGCTGCTCCGAAGGTTCAAGATTGATGTACGTTTCGATAGCCGTAGAAATGGCTATCAATTCTGCTGTAAAATTAGATGCGATTTTTCCAGCACCAGTTGCGAATTCTCGTNCGGAAAAAAAGAAAAATGAACTAATGAATAACTGTTGATAAAGAGTATCTGCTATATAAAAGAATATTTTTATGAAATGTTTATGGAAAAGGAACTGAATTTAAATTCACATAGCTTTTATAAGCGTATTCATTTACTTAGATTTTTTGGTAAGAATTAATTTTCTCTTAAATTTTTATGTCATATCGTGATCTGAATACATTTTATCAAGAATTCGTCTTACCGTCTTAATTTAAACTTTTTTTTACTTTTTACCAAGTAAAATTAACTTCTGCTGTCCGATATTCTGAATTTTAAATAGGATTTTGTGTTTTGACTATATGAATCAGACTTTTAGAACTTTAAAATTGATCAAAATTAAAATGTAAGAAAATTCTCGCCCTCAGTTATATACTTATAAAGACACACTATAAGTTCGTAGTAAGTACTAAATAACTATAATTATTTATGAAAGAAATATATTTGAAAAAAAGAACATTAATTTAAAGTAAGAAAATTATTAAAACTAACTTTAGAACAATGATTTTCACTGCTTTCGAATAATCTTTCTAATTTACCCAAATATTGCCCTTAGAGAGCACTTTTTTATAAGTATTGTGTATTCATTTAATCAAATTTTATTTCGGATTTTTAAATATAATCTTATTAAATTTTTTAAAAGTTCTATGTTATACTAGTTTTGCGCTTTCTATTGGTCTTACTCTTCGATAAACTCTTTGATAGTTCCTTTAAAATAAATATTTTTAATTTTTTATTATTACCATATTCAAGATTTTAGATTCAATTACTTATTGCTTGCAATGGTTTTCGACTATTGTTTTATTTTTTGAGTATGTCGAACACTATTTGTAACTTTTAATGAGAAAAATTTCCTAAAAATAAAATAAAATTCATGAAACTCTCCAGTTTGCAAAAGTAGTTTGCATGAACAGAATTGTGTATGTAGGGTATTCGCAAAAACTCCTCTTAATATGTTGTTTTCTAATTCTGAATCTTAAATATAGAACACTTTTATTATCTATACATAATAATAAACGCGGCTGTGTGTGTGTCTGTAATCACAATATATCGCCCCAGAAGCCTCGTCCAGGCACGAAACTCGGCACATAATTGTGTTTTGACATAATGAAGAAGTATTTTTTTTCTTTAGTTATCAGTCATTTTGTAAGAAAATCTATGCTTTTTCGTCTTCAAAGAGCCATATTAAAAAAACTATTAAAAGATGCATATGCTTTTCTCCACTCTTATAAATGTATGCTAATGCGAACCTTACAGTTGAAATATTAATTTTCGACAACTTAAACCAATAATATACGAAGGAATTAATAATTTAATTGTAANTGTCTTCCACAAAGATATAAAATTAAGCACAATTCTTCGTTAATATTATTTATTATATATTTTGTACTCATTAAATAAATTAAACTTTAAATATTATAGAATAATTTTTGTAAGACATAAAAAGAAGCATATATACATAATCGTAGATAAGCATTTATAAATATTTATAATTTATCATAAATATCTGTTACTGATTAGCTTAAACTTCCATCAGATCATAAAATTATTTAAATTTTTAGCAATCTTACAAAACAATTTCTGAAATTTAAATATTATAAAAATATAGCAAAAAAAAAATATTTTAAATACATTTTTAGTTAAAGTAGTTCGAGGAAAACTTGACACTCTCCTTTTTATACTTAAAACGGTACACAACATTAAAAGTAACATTTTTAAAAGAAAAAAAAACATAAAAAAATATGAAAAAGCAATGGTAAGGCAGTATTTTTCGAAGTAATTTAAAACTTTCCCCTCCTTAAAACGCATTTCTTTTCTATGTTACGATATGCACTTTAAAATAACCTTTTCTTTCATCGGACCCATTGAGATAGGAAAGAATTTCATTAAAAGGCGTCTTTGGAATACTCATTCGATCTAAAATTGCAGTCAAGATTTAATCAAATTCTTTAAATAAAAATGCATTCCTACAACACTCTTCCTTACGGTGGCAACATTCCCATCCCACTCAGCAATGTAAACATATATTTTACGGTTATCAAAACCAATTTAAATGCATTTTAAAAAAACTTTTTCCATAAAATGCAATTTTAAGTGTTCCGAATAGTCCTATGCGATAAGAAAAATAAAAAAATGTATCTCGCTCCGAGTTGTGTTATCAGACAGTTAAAAATGAGTACTCTTTATTTTTAAATCTTGATTCATGATATAGTCAAAAATGTGAAGGATTTAGGGAAAAAATACCCATATTTATTGTTACACTTTGCTTACTATTTCGAACAAAATTAATCTTTTAATAACAAAGTCACAATTTCTTCTAATAGTATTATCTGTGGTGAACTCAAAAAAAAAATAATACAGTGAAGTATCTATATAGTAAGTAAAATAGAAATATAATACAAGTTAGATACAAGAAATACTTAACTATATTCAAAATTTGCTTTATATTATAAATAAATTATTTGAAATATGTTTCATATTCGGAATTTGTAATATATGATAAGTAAAATAAAGAAAGGTTTTTATATGAATAGCGTTATAAGATAGTTAAAAATGATTTCAATCTATTTTCCTGTTCAATATTGATTCGTAATATTGTTAAAAATTTGAAGGAATTATGGAAAAAATACGAATACCATATTTTTGTCACATTTTGCTTACTATTACACAAAACGTTAATCAACTATCATTATTCTGAAATCAAGTCTCAATTTTTCCTATTAGTATTAAATTGTGTGAAATAAAAACAGAAACTACAATTAATAATCCATGTTATATGTTAAAAAAAATATATTGTAAGTAAAATATTTGAAATACCTTTATTTTGTATACTCTACACGAAAAATGTAGTTTATGTAAGAAAAATATATTAAATATCTTACTTATTTTGAATACTATGTACGAAAAATGTATTTTATGTAAGAAAAACATAAGAAATTATCACTTATTTTTATATTATATACGAAAAATGTTGTTTATGTAAGTAAACAATATGAAATATTTTACGTATTTTGTATACTATGTACAAAAATATATGTATACAATGTATTTGTGTAAGTAAAATTTTAAAAAAGTATCTCGCTTTACAAGTAGCATTATTCGAAAGTTAAAAATAATTACTCATTTTTCTCCAATATTGGATTAAATTATAATAAAAAAATTTTGAAGGATTTACAGAAAAAATACAAAAACTCAGATTTTTGAGGCATTTTAGCTATCGAGTCATTTATCTGTCTATTATTATCTATTTATCTGTCGAATCACAAAGTACTCCAAATTCCCATAACAAATCATACATCAGGAGGTACTGATCCAGGAGTTTCCTTGTTTTCGGTTGTGGTTCAAAACTACAGGGCTACGGAGTTAAACATTAGTAGACGTGAACCCAAAATTGGGTCGGCTGTTCAACGACGGTTATAAAATAAAATATAAAAGTTTCTTCATGTGCTTTTTTTGCAGTTTCTTTTTCTTAATTTATAATTATTTAAAATAATAGAAAATATCTATCTCGTGCTTTTCATTTTGCAAGTTCGTGCTTGACTTGATGTCAAAATAATAAGAAAATTAATAAATAAATAAGAGAGAGATTAGATATTGAGATATAATTCTTAACATTTATATCATATTTTTAAAAATATGAATCGGGAAAAGAAATAAAAGCGTTCCCAATGTAAATTGTTATATGATATAAAGTTACTGTTACATATTTTTAACAACTATAATTAGTTCTCTTTTACTACTTCTTATTTTGTCCTCCTAAGTTTTATTTTTTTTAAACTTCAATTAATTGCTTTTCAAATCCAAGTATCCTTCCATTTCCTTGCGATTAACATATTAATAAAATGTGCTTACATAAGAATATAATAATTATATATTTTATAAATAAAAAGTATTTTTCTTCATCAACTTTTAAGAAAAAAAAGCAATGATGAATGAGAAGCAACCGCAGTTGTTGAAGAGTGAAGAGAACAGAGGTGCAATCTCCTAATAAATAGTAAATATAGTTATTTACTAGGTCACCTTGTAATTATTGCTGTATAAAACAAAATCATAATTTGCCATATAACTAATTATACTTGATGTACTGTTTGGAAATATTGATAATATTTTTCACACATTTCTCATTTAGCACTAAACTGTTAGTTTTTTTTTAAATAATAACCAATAAAATTACAACGAATCTGAAAAAGAATTTACCTATAGCAAAGAATTTACGTGAAAAAAAAGAAAGAATTTACCTGAAAGAGAATTTACCTATAATTATATTTTTTGAAAAATAAATTTTTTCACTTGTTTAGAAAACTTAAAAAATTCGAGTTTAAAAAAGCATTTTTTAACAAAATATTTTTGAAACACGTTGCATGCATGGTTGATTCCCATACGCATGCTTACAAATTGAGAGTTCCATTTTGAAAATTTAAGAACATCTTTTTCAGATACCCTTCTTTCGGATTATTCAAAATAAGAAAAATAAATTTTTCCGATACTCCCTCTCCCGTAGCAAAAATTTAAAAGAAAACTTTCTTTTCAAAATTTAAAAAAAAATTCTTTATAATGTTTTAAAACTTTTTTACTCTTGCATTAAACGTATAAACAGGTTTCTAATGCAAACAATGCATGTTCACTACAGTAATAGCACCTTGTCTCAATATTTTAATTTTTGTTCAATTAATTAGAGATTTTATCTAAAACAGTGATTAAAAGAATCTAAAAACTTTTTAATGCCAAATGCAAACATATGCATACGATTTGGCATTTTAAATTTATCACAATAATTAGGAATAAAAATGCAAAGGGCTTTCTGTGACCCATATACACTCACGCATAACACTAGAATATTGCTTTTCTTTCATTGCACGTTCGTACAAGATTGCATGCCTGTGATTAAATTTAATGTTTTTTCATCTCTCTAATGCGCTGCCACAGCTTCTACAGAAACCAAAATCGCCAAGAAAAAAAGCTTTTTCTTTAATGAATCGGAAAGGAAGGAGTAGCAATTGTAGAAAAGAAGAAAAATCGAGGGAAATTCCTTGGCGATGAAAATCTTTAAGCTCTTGAGTAAGAAGTAAGAAAAATCTTTTAACTCCGCCGTTTTATATTTCCCAGAACGTAATAAGTTATGACTGTAACCTTGGTATTTTGGCTCTCCGAGTATAATCGTTTTGGAGGAGATTTAGCTCAAGCTAAGAAGCAGCTGCTACAATCTCAAGAGATTTGGTGACTTTGATTTTTCTAGAGAAAAAAAAGGAGATTTTCTGTAAAATCTTTCGGAGGGGAGTATCACAAAATAGTGTATTTTCGATTTAAAAAAATAAAAAAAAATTGATTGAGACAATATTCATATAAATATAATTATTTTCAGTATATTAAAAGATTTTTAACTACCGATGCCTTTCTTCAAAATATTTAGTTATTAAATAGTGTTCATTTCTTGTTATATCCTAAGCAAATAAATAGTATGATCAAGAAACGAATTTGGCTTTAGCGCTTTTTGAAAAACTTATACTTAGTCATTCTAACAAATTTTGTTATTTCGTTTGACTGGATTTTGCGTCGAGCATTATAAACTCTTCACAGAAATGTGAAAAAACTTAATTAAGAGCTCTCCCAGATAGACTTTTTTATCGAGAAAATAAACAGAACCAACATGGAATCGTGATGAACTATGAGTTAATTTGAATTAATAAGGTATGAGTATAAGCATGTAATCAATTTATGTAATAAAACTTAATAAAATCCCAGAAATTAATTCAATGGTTATTCATCGACTGAAAAGGAAAAAAGAAAAAATTGAAGAAAGTAAGAAATAAATTAAAAGTTTCCATTCAAGTTTTCATCCAAAAAAAAACTCATCATTCCATAAAGCTCATTTATGATTGTGATTCTCAATTTGCTCCTGCAACGGAATCCCAAATTATCGACTTTCTTTTGTTGGAACCACTATTTAATAAAGAAAGTTCTTTAGAACCTATTCAAAAAAAGAAAGACTACTAATATTTTGGAAAACATTAAATCTGATGACTGATGTCAAACTGAAAAAGATAACGAAACGTCTTATTACTGGCTGATTTGATGTCAAACAGTTGAATTCACTTGTTTCTAGTCTAACTCTGAATGTTTTTATTTCGGTATAGGCATAAACTGAAAGCTAATAAATTGAAGCTGAATTATGGTTTTCGGTGAAATTAAAGGAAGCTGTTACAAACAATAAGAATGGTTATCAGAAAACACATTTCTTTACTGTTGAATTTAATTACTTGAACTAACCAAAATGTAGATATAAATACCAATGCAGGTTCCAACAACCATTACTGATGCAAAAAAAATTTCATGACCCTTCAACGGAACTCTACAGTTTTACGGAACACACTTTGGGAACCACTGATCTATCAAATATCATAAACTTGCCATTGAATATTTATCATGATCATGAATGACACTCATCGGAACCAGTAGGTAGGAAACAGTGGTTATATAATCGAACAAAAACTAGAAAGTTGAGTCTCCTCCCAGTGTATTTGCATCAGTATACAGTCATCATACTATAGTTTTAGACAGATATAAAACAGTTTAAATCTTAAGTGTTACTGAAGCAGTTGAAATCACAATTCAGCAGGTCTTGGTTCCGGGAGTCGAGTGGCGAGTTGCAATTTACCTTTCCAGAGTATCCCATAGATGATTTAGAGAGTTGAGGACTGGAAACCTAGAAAATCTTTCGAGAAAATTGCCAACCAAATGAGTACTGCGTAGTCATGGGTTGCATAAAATCAGGGATAGTTGCACTCTTGTAAAAGCTAAAAAGGGATTATAAGAATCTAGGTCACTAAAAAATAGGTATTCGTATCCTTTGCTCTCAACCTATAAAATTACGAACCAATAATAAACTCATGCTTACCCCTCTACCCAATATCCTAGAAATCACCCTATATAACAGTGAATCAACGATTATCTGGTCAGGCATCATGTTTGAAAGTGTTAAGCTTATCCATATCTTTGTAAGAGGGATAGTGTCTGATATGATATATGAGGATGATGCTTTGGAGTTCTATATCTACCTTTTTAATGGGACAAAAAGACTTGATTTTATTTTAATGGACGACTAGAAGAAATTTTCTGGAAAGTGAAGACATCCGAAGAGAAGCCAGCCAGGTTTATTGTTCTTATTTCGATAGAGCCTGTCTGGATCATTCTGTGATGGCCAATAGCGACTCGAAAATCCTTCTGGTAGCCCCTTCAAGATCTTTTAATAGCATTGTGAATGAGTGGGACCAGACCGGGATGGCCTGGTCGGTAGGGTGACGGGCCCATGTCCGAGAGTTCGTGGGTTCGAACCCCGCCAGCCGAAGAAATAGTAAAGTGACTGATGCACGTTAAATCTGTCGAGTCCCAAAAGTCCTCCATGTTCCCATAACAAATCAAAACCTCTGGGGGTGCTGGATTGGAGATCTATCATTCTGTGATTCAGGTCAAAATTACGATCTGTGGATAAATGAATGGATGTATGAATGGGTCCTCCCTATATACGAGTGCGACGTTTGGTGTGGCAGAAGTCGAATTCTTGGCCGTAGATGGCGCCACTGAAAAACAAGAAGCACACACTCTGCCTTAAAATTTGCTCGGTTTCACCAAGCAGGCTTGCCAGTGTGGCAAGTGGCATTAGAAACAAAAACAACACAACACAACGAGTGGGACCAATTTCCCCGGAAAACTTTAACCATCAGATATTTCCATACAATCACGGTGTGAGGCTTGTGTTGTGTATCCTGTGATGTATATCATTCAAAACAAACTGGAAAAGGGATAATCAACCTTATTTACCCATTTTTTGTTCCATTCAATAACCACTGACTTCATACCTTCCCTCTTTGATGAGTGTCGTGAACATTTATACGTGCATATTTAATCTGTTTAATGGTACAATTTTGCTTGTATTATATCAACATATTTTCAAGCCAAATGTCGTTACCATTCAGGAGATAATTAATGAAGTCTAAAAATTTTCCTAATTCTGACATTGATATTTTATCAATATTGATAAAATAAAAATATCTGCGAAACATAACATATAAAAAGAAAACTTAATTTTCTACCTTTTTAAAATGTATTGTACTATCGAATAAATAAATGTGGAACAAAATCATCGAGAAAGCAAAAATTTAAAATTCAACATAAATTTGGAGGTATTGAGAGAAATTAGCTCAAAATGTCATGAAAAAAGCACGTGGTATATTGAAATTTCAAATAATGAGAAAAACAAAATTCAGGTGGACTGAAATTTTAACAGTATCACAATTAAAATTTGTTTTGGCAGTCAGAAGTAAAACAAATGAGCTCTGCGTACATGAAAAACCACAATATTTCCTATATTTGAAGTATATTTTAATTATGAATGAATTAAATTATTCATATTTAAGAGTGTATTTTAATAATACAAAGTTGAGAAATAACTAAATTATTTTAATTAAAACTCTTTTTTAATAGCAAATGCAGGAACAGTATTTAAAGTGTTTGTAGAGTTATAAAACTTTGTCTGAAAACAATCTTTAATTTCTTCTATCTAAAAGAAAAATCCTTTATAGATATTATAAACGAAATCTTTTGTGTGGTGATATCTATTAACATGCTCAACAAAATTCCTTACGAAGGCAAAGAAAATATAATATTTCTCTATTGCACTCTCCAAATTGCACTAAATAGCCAATATCAATAAAACAATCATAATAAATATATCTATGTTTCCTATAATAGAATAAATGGGTGAGGGATTGTCAGGATTGCATCATAGTAATTACCAGCTACCATATCATTAAATACACTTATCACATTCGAGATGATGACTCATTATTCGCTGTTGCCATTCGCTTCCGAAAGAAAAACAACGAGATAATGCAGTTTCCCGATATCCCCACCAATTCTTTCTCTTCTCATTTTCGTTCGGAATATAAGGAAAAAAGGATGAAAAACGATGAACTGAATGATTGATGTATATTAGAGGGCAGAAAGGGACAGAATGGCACCGAAATCACGTCTACGATCCATGCTGTTGTCGTCAACTGCGATCAACAATGAATGGTTCCCCTTTTTCTTCCGAAGATATGGCATTTTTCAAGACCTTAAACTTCCAAGGAGACGTGTTTTTATATCCTATAAGATTGAAGCTCGATATTTTAGGGGGGGTTTTTTATGTTGGCTGAGCTATTCAGAAATTAATTGTATTTTCTTCATTGTTATCTGTTTAATTAAGCTTCAATTAAAGAGTGCAATCTGTCTTTTTAGGAGACATATCCGAATGAAAATACAAGGTTTCGCTTTTCTGAAAGATTACTTAAAAAATTTTACATTGAATTGCTTATATGAGATTTAAATAAGAATAGAGAAGAATTCCAGATAAAAGTCAATGTCAGGATGAATAGTGAGTCATCGGAATTGATACCGTTGCTCTTAGATGAAGAAGGATTGAGCAATAAATATTCGTTTTCCGCCAACAAACCAAAAATTAAATGGACTAATACTGTTTATTTTGATTCTGACATACAAGCTATCAAAGCGAATTTCGCTTTTTTGATTAAAATTTTTTTTTAATATTGTTTTTACTTCACCACGGGAATAATTGCTATGGAAAGATCAGTACTCTTTTGCAAAATACTCTTTTTTGCGTTTAAAATAATTTTATTTTACTTATTTAATTTAATTGACGCTTTCTTAACTTGATGAGTTTATGAACAGTTCGAAGTGTGTGCATTTAAAACATATAACGGTAGCTTCGGAACTTCTTTGCTTCGACATAGTTTGATCATCCCTCATATAATGTTTCCCTCTCTCTCTCTCTCTCTTTCCCTCTCTCTCTTTCCCTTTCTCTCCCTCTCACTCTCACTATTTAAACACCAATTACTTTTATAATCGTGAAATACTTTGAAAATTAATACTTTTAAAGCGAAAAAATATATCAAAATAAATAATAAAAGAATATTCATAATAAAGGAAACACAGTATAAAAATTCTGAAAGTATCACCCACCTGACAAACTTAAATTATCTCATGAATAACAAACAAATGTACTAATTTAAATGCCAGTATGATTTAAAGATATAAACAGAATTAATTTAAGTATTTATGCATATCGGACTGACGACATCAACAGAGAAATGTTGCCCCTTTTTCGGGAAGATCCAAATTTTCTTCAAATTCAGCTTTTCTCCATATCTAACAAAAAGATATGGGGTGATGGCTTTTTCTTTTTTTTTTTTTTTTTAGATGNTTTTTTTTTTTTTTTTTCTATGTTTGCGGTTAACACCACAAATGGATAAAAAAAAAAATTTATATTGTAGCATATATTTGAAACTAGGATCATTCTGCACAACATTGTTGAGATGTGGGACTGTTTTCCTTCTTTTGGGGACTACAGTCCCTTATCCAGCAAAAAAGCCCTTAAATATATTGAAGTCTTAAACTTCAAAATAGCCACCAAAGTGTCATTTTTTATTTAGAAAAAGTAAGTCTTTGACTTCAGATTGAATTTTTTCCCATAACAAAAAAAAAATTTAACTTCTCTTACATTTATATTTCATGTTTTTGAATATTTTTATTTTTAAAGGGCGAGTGTAAAGAAATTTTAAATGAAAACATTGAAAATTGTATGGAAGAAGAGTACTTATTGGTGAAAGATTACCATCAAGAAATATAAACAAATGATTCTGAAGTAAATTGTCAGAAAATCTGAAAAACTAGGACATCTTTTTAAAAATTAATTTCATTGGCCTACAAATATTTATCCGCAGTGAATTGTGTGTTAAATTAGTATATGTTCAAATTTCACCTTGTTTACAAAAACGTGTTTTTTATAATTCATATTATTTTTATATATTGATTGTATGCTAAGATTATAAATTTTATTAGTATTATATTAATTGTACTTCTAGTATAACAAAAGTATTGCAAACGGATAGTTTTTGAAAGTTTTTAGATGGTAATTAAAATTTTTCGAGGAGGAGGGATTTAACATAAAAAGCTTCAAATAATCTTTTTATGTTATTTCCTTATCTAAATCTTTTTCCTATTCAATTATTCAAAACTAAACGCTTTCTCACACTTAATGTTAACATCCTGTCTTTTAACGTATTTTTTGTTCAAGTATTCATTAATTAGCTTTTTAATATTTTCCCTTTATACTAACTGTGAGAAACAAACTTTCCCTCGACCTATTGAATAGACAAGTTGTAGTTACTCAGGTTTCCCCTCTTACCTGAGGAAAAACATTAGTACGGGACTATTAACAAGATTTTCCCTAAGTTTTATTCGAGAACATTTCGATTTTTGGCTCACTTGGGTGCTAGCTCTTCATTAATATGGCAAAATAAATGTTATTTACGTATAGCCTGGGACCTGAGGCATGCTTATTTTCCCCTCTCGGTGGCAATCTGATACATATATATATATCCAATAATAAACTCA